>NC_056730.1:822834973-823137473 GCF_019279795.1 Protopterus annectens
GAGATGCTTACCTGCGATGAGGCCATAATTCATGCTGTGATACAGTTTTGATATCTTGGTATCTGACTCCAACAACATCTGTCTTTCAGTTATATCTGTTACTGTTTAAAATATAAGGTAAGGTTCTAATGAAAATTCATTGTAATGTCTTTAAAAATGTGCATGTCAGAAGCCAGAACTGCTAATTGAAAAGACTGAGTATGGCCTTCCTTTTTTCGGTGCATTAATTAAAAGGAGCAGTTTGGTCCCCGGGTCCTGATAAAAATATATTCTGGATCATTTACTCCTCTCACCATCATCACCACCAAAGTCTGATCCCATTAGGCTATTATAGGGAATACTGTTACAGATGACTTTCTAACCTTTAAACACTTGTTTATAAACTGCTATGCTCACAATGTTGCCTCTTTAACAATAAGAGCTAATGTTTACAATCCAGGAGTTAATGTTAACTGAATAACCATTCATTACTGTCAAAAGGCAAGAAGAAAATGATGACAAAGTATTCTCTAACTTTGACCCGTCCACCTAGAATGAAGTCATGAATCAGGTCAAGTTTCAGTAGTCAATACAAACCTTCAGCCGTTTCTGATGAAAATGGATGTTTGTGAAGATTTCAGGTGTCTGTTATAACTATTACTCATACTGTTCACTGATAATCTAATACTGGCTTAACATGTTAAAATGTATATACTGCATGCATTTGTAAATAGTAAAATTTACATTCACACAATAACTCTAGTTTCTTTCTCACTTAGAGCCTGCGCTGCATAGTTTTTAGTTTGCTTCTTATAATTAATCTCTAATTGTTGGTTTTTCACTTTAAGACTTACATATATGTATAACATTTCTCTTCTTATTTTTATTCAGATATTCAGTGAACAAAGCACTGCAGCAACAGCATTATCTGTTGTTGTTTGTCTTTCGGCTTTTTCCCGGTATGTGGTCACCACAGCGGAACTCCGGTCCACTAATGATTGGGAGTAGATTTTTTTATGAACCGCCGAGGTGCCAGCTCGAAGCCCAACCTTTAACAAAGGCATGCCCATTTACGTGCGCATATCTTTCGAATGCTACCCAACCGTGGAGAGGACATGCAGCATAGTTTAATATCTATGGTATAGCACTAGACTGGGATCATAATCCAAAAGCATGAACGATACTCGCATTATTTGTTAGCAAACATGATTGGCTTATTCTATCCTTTCCACTAATGCATGCATTATTTACGAAGGCTAGACATGACTCTGTTGCCCATCTCCCACCTTCTTTGCTCAACAGTCAGGCAGAGTGGTGTAATGGTAGAGCACCGAACTCCCAAGAACAGGTACGTGAATTTGAGGCCTGTGGGCCTAAACTATTAGGGTTGAGAGGTTGGCATTAGGGCTAAGATGTTTATCTTACAGACTCCAGGTGCAGGGTTTGATTCTCACATGGGGTAATTGGCTAGGCTTAAAATGGCCCACGAGGGCAGTTAGCCTAGTGTGACAAATGGAGATACTGCCAACACGGCTATCTGGGATATTGTAAATAATTATATGTCATTAGTAATAATAAAAAACACCAACAGTAACCAGATTCTAAGTCCAAGAAAGCATATGTAAATAAATCCAAAAAGCCAATAGGACTCAGAAATGGCAAGGCAATCCAGTATGTAAAGTAACAAGTCTTTTATTCCTTAGACAAACATAAACATTTTTGCAGTAACACCGCTTCTTCAGATGTATCATTCTAATTCATAAAATTCATTTAAATATAAAAAAACTATTGCCAATTAACCAATCATTGTGCAAACAACACTTAAAACATATCAATGAACAGACATTATTATCCATTCAATAAAAAATATATGTAAGTAATAAAAATGTATTTATAAATGCATACAATATATACTAGACTGGTAAATACATATATAAAAAATGAATTAAAAACTTTCTATCTTATGGCTTCAAAATATTCTACCAATACAATGGTCTGGCTTTTAACATAGGCTTAAGGGGGACTTTGGCATTAAGTCCATGCCCAAAGTCTCCCCTCAATCGAGCTATCCATTTAGCTTCCAATTGTTCTGTGCCATTCCTGATGTCTCCACCTCTAATACTTTCATATACTCTTCCTATTGCTCTAAATTTAAAAGTGTGTGAGGTGTCTGTTTCTTTAATGTGTTTGGCTAATGCATTAGAACTACTGCTTTTACCTGTGTGATAAATATGGTATTTTATTCTATCACAGAAGGCTCTGTCTGTCTTGCCCACATAGAACTTCTGACATTTTTGACAGCTAACTAGATAAAATATATGTGTTGAATCATGACTAGCAGGGACTTTAAAAGTACCAGATTGAATTTTCTGAAGACTGTGAACTATGAAATGTTAATGTCTAGCATTACTGACTGACTATAATCCTAAGTAATTTACCAGAAAATCAAATATTTAATAACAGATAGGGCAGACCTGTGAGGCAAAATCAGGGACTACCAGACCAAAATTCAACTATTCTTTCTTTTAGTCAGCTATGATTTCCTTGTAATTGGTTTCCTGGCATATTTAGTAGACAAGATTTGATCTGATAAAGCATATCTGTCAGGTATTAGAAAGAGAGATCTTCCAAGCATACAAAGTCACTGGCATGAGGTTTCAGTAAAATGTATCTATTTTGTTTTGATAAGAAATGTCAAATGTTGCTAGATATTACCAACATTGATGAAAAACTCTTCTGTAGAAATGAGAATAATGTATATTTCAAATAGCATCTTGATATTCAATGCAACCCAAATGCATCTTAATCCCTCTAATTGTTTCTTATTCATAGGTTCATAGATTAGTACTAAGCTAACTGCCCTTGCGAGCCATTTTAAGCCTAGCCAATTATTCCTTGTGAGACTCAAACCCTGCTCCTTGTGTTTGTAAGGCAAAAACTCTTCCGTAGAAATGAGAATAATGTATATTTCAAATAGCATCTTGATATTCAATGCAACCCAAATGCATCTTAATCCCTCTAATTGTTTCTTATTCATAGGTTCATAGATTAGTACTAAGCTAACTGTCCTTGCGAGCCATTTTAAGCCTAGCCAATTATTCCTTGTGAGACTCAAACCCTGCTCCTTGTGTTTGTAAGGCAAACACCTTAACCATTAGGCCACCCTCCCAACCCTTATTATATTTAAAGTTCTTATACCCTAACATGCTGTCATAGGGAATGTCATAATGTCATGGTTTTGTTTTTCTTCCTCTTGGAATAGGGTTTTAGTCCCTATAGTATGACATGACCTGCACATTTTTAACTACCTTCTTCACTCCATTTAGTTAATGGCAGTGCTGTGAGTTACTGGTGTTTGAAATGGTCTGTGAAAGCAGAGATGGCACTTTTATTAACAAAATTATTCTGATTGGTGAGATCTTTAAGCCTGAAAAATGTTTTCTTGGTCCATTTATAGTTTTAAAGTAAATGGGTGAAAAGTAGGGTTTAATTCAGAAGTCAAAGCTGCAGTCTTAAAAACAATCCAGACCCTCCTCCCCTGCACACCTGTGGGCCATGACAGTTGTTCACTTTGGTCTGTCACAAGAGACTGAAATTTGTAACTAAAAATAGTAAAGCAAATGATAGCAGCTGTGCTGAATTATGTAGTTTAATAAATTAAAGCTGCATTTCTTTGTCCAAAAATGGGAATACTTTTCAGTTTACCTTTGTAGTGTTGTTGCAGTATAACACATCCCTGTTTTTCATATAAAATATTCAAACAAATAACTATTTTGAAAAAATATGTTCACTTTAATTCTCTGTAACACTTTAGTAACCCCAGCAAGATAGCTAAAGGATATAAAATGTGGACAGTGGCCTATATTAGAAAGCTACAGAATCTCTACTGTCTAGCCAGTGTAAGCACACTGAAAAAACATTCCTATCTAAAACAATATGAGATTTAAATAAACAAAATGTCAGTATATTCCTTGAATCTTCATAAGCTCTGATCTCAGCTCACTGGGGTCACAGACAGAAATTTGTATCTTTGTACCACAGAGCTGAAAACATATTTTCAAACAGCTTGCATAATGGACTGAGGATGTGTGAAAAGGGAGTTGCAATGAGGGGTGACATACATACATACTAACAAATATTCCAAACAAGGGTAATAATGCCCTTCTAGCCTGCTAGTATACCAAAACAGTTATTCCCATAGCAAGTACCCATATTGTTCTTAAAAAATATGTAAATTGGTGCTTGCTTTAATGTAATTTGGCAGTCTATTCCGTGCATCAAGTGCTCTCTCGGAGAACCAATTAACACACCTCTCATTCCTATAATCTTTAGCATAGGTTGCCAGATGATTCTCTACTACTTTCTGATAATCCCAAACATTCCCAGTGTTGTTTGACTCTAAATGTCCTATATACCAGAATAAAGTCTTCTCTTAAATATCAGACACTGTACAAATTCAGTATTTCAGACTTTCATAATAACTTAAATGTTCATATCCATGGATGTCCTTGGATATTTCTGCTGTA
The DNA here is from genome assembly GCF_019279795.1 of Protopterus annectens. Lineage (NCBI taxonomy): Eukaryota > Metazoa > Chordata > Ceratodontiformes > Protopteridae > Protopterus > Protopterus annectens. Next base: position 822,839,479 of record NC_056730.1, read on the forward strand.
CTATTTCCAACTTACTTATGCTTATTTTCTTCTAAGTTTTTCATATTGTTAGTCCATATTCAAATGTGAGTCTAATCTAACAAAGAATGATTTCATCATTTCTGATTTCTTTTGATTTTATAAATCTATTTATACAGCCTATCTTTCTATAACTATAATTCACTATTTGGTAGATATGATTAGAAAACTTCAAAATTGGATCTACCCTTATACCCAGGAACTTAAATGAATCTACAGTTTCAATCTCTGTCTACTGCATTAAATATTCATGTTTCAGTTTATGGTTCCCAAATTTCATATGAGTCATTTTTGATGTATATATCAGCATATTATTCTCCTGTGCCTAAATGGTCAGTTTTATTTATTTTGTAGACATGCCCTATCTGTAATATGTGTAATCAGTTTACCCATTTTCAAGTCATCTGCATACAGACTGTAGAACACCTCAGATGAAAATAAATCTGAAAGATACAGGGCCGGATTCACGAAGGCTTGCACGGAGTCTAAGAGTAGTGTAAGACTCCATGCAGCCTTCGCGATCCAGGAACAGCCCAAAGTCCGTGTAAGAGTCAGGCTAAAACGGCTCTTACACGGAGTGGGCGTGGCTAAGCTAATCAGCCCACTTGCAGCCGAATAGCATGCAAATGAGGCTGATTAGCGATCCAGGAAGCCAAGAACAGCCCGTGTAAGAGCCGTGTTAGCTGCAGAAATGTACTCAGTTGACAACTGAGTACGTTTCTGCAAACACGGCAATGGAGCCATGTCAGCTCCAAATAAAGGGTGCACATGTTATAGGCAGCATGCCAATGGCCAAATATGTGGCCATTGGCAAGGTAACCCCATGCAAAAATATTAAAAATATATATTTTTTTTTTCGGCAATTGCCGATGTGTAAACCCAGCGCAGCCCCGCAAACGGGCTGCGCTGCATAGAACATAAAAACGAAGGTTTTAAACCTACAAATGTAGGTTTTATGCAATACATGGAATGTCAATGGAGGGACCAGCAGAGCAAAACCAACATGGCCACCGTGTAGTGGTTGCCAAGGGGGGAAGCTAAGTCTAAGAGATGTAACTAAGCATTAGTAGGCAATCTGATGCAAATGAGGGTAAGGATACTGAATTCCACTGTCACATAGCAAATGAGCACATTCTGAGTAGTGTAAGAGTTACAGAAGGGGGAGGAACAGAGTAGGAGATAGGTGACATCACAGGGGGGAATGGTAGAAAGGGATGGAGTTCATTGGAAGGTAGAGTTACATGACAGATGTCAGACAGATATCAAGGAAGGAGGTGTGCCACTAAGTAAACATGAGAAAGTCAAGAAATGGAAGGTGTACACTGTTGCCTACACCAAAGTTTCTTGCTGGACGTGTATGCGCACGTGTGCGCGCCATGAAGCACGAGTAAGGCGGTGTGCGCGCGTGTAAGGCAGTGTGCGCGCGTGTAAGGCAGACTCAGCATGTGGGAGCATTTTGGGAGATGTTTAACACTGTTTGCATGGGCGTACACGCATTTAAAACCGAATAAGCAGATTTAAAACTGTGTAAGTATGTGTGCGCGCGTGTAAGCCACTGTGAGCGTGTTTCTGCTGGTTTGCACACGGCTCCACCCTGAGGAAACAGAGAGGAAAAAGGAAGCAACAGATGTACTAGGAAGTTAGCAGGGAATACTGCTGGAGCTAGCAGGTGAAAACAATTAGATGCAGGCAATTACACAGGCAGAATAATAGGCCAGCCCAGCACTTAAGGCTCTGCAAACAGCAGTGCAGAATGTTTCTCTCAAGAGACACTGCAAGACAGGAGTTAAGTTATCAGAAGTGAAAACTGAAAAAGCTGAACTCAGAGCAGAAATGTTAGGGGCTGCCATAGCTGTCATAATGAGACATAGGCGACTTGCTGAGGGTGGTGACAATGCAGATGGTGCCAGACAACCCGCAGTGAGGAGACGGAGAAGAGTGTACAGGCCCAGGGTCACCTACCACGGGTTACATGAGCTGGAGATAGTAGAGCTATAGAGTGGACAGAGACCTCCTGCAGCAAATAGTGGAGCTGTGCAGGCCACGCCTCACACACAGAACCAACAGAGGGGAACCCATCCCAGTGGAAACCAAGGTATGTGTTGGCCTAAGAATACTAGCAACAGGTACCTTCCAGAGACCAACTGGCGATATGATGGGGATATCACAGGCATCAGCTTCCAGGGTACTGCACCAGTTCCTGGATGCCATGTCAGCACATGTCGGTGATCATGTATACTTCCCCAATGCCCGTGAGGTATTGGCCAGCAACATGCATCTCTTCCAGCAAATAGCGGAATACCCTGAGGTAGTGGGTGCAATAGACTGCACGCACATACGCATCAAAGCACCTGCCGGTGAGCGGGGTAGGGCATACATCAACCGCAAGGGCTTCCCTCCATCAACTGCCAGGTCGTGTGTGATGCCCAGGGCATAATAATGAATGTGTGTGCTGGCTGTCCTGGGAGCTACCACGATTCCCACATCTGGCATTTGACGCAGCTGTACCAGACATTTGCCAATGGGGACATCCCGCACGGACACCTAGTGGGGGATGCAGGATATGCACTGGAGCCGTGGCTGATGACACCCATCAGAAACGCACACACACCTGAACAGGAACGCCATAATGAGGCACACGCACAAACACGTAATGTAATAGAGCGTGTGTTTGGGCTGCTCAAGTCACGGTTCCGGTGTCTGGACACATCTGGTGGAGCCTTGCAGTACACACCAACTACATGTACCCAAATTGTCATGGTATGTGCTATGCTACATAATATGATCTTGCGAAGACAGCTGCAGCAGGACCAGCATAGGGCTGGGCCAAACAGCCCCCCACCATCGCCAAGGCCACCACAGGCACAGCGTGACTCGGAGGAGGAACAACCTGAGCCTGCCCCAGTAGGCAGAAGGAGGCGTGCCCAGTATGCCCTGGCCTTGGCAAAGAGGCAACGCATAGCACATACATTGGCTCAGTAGGAACCTTGGGAATGATACCCCTCTCTGACTCACTCATATAGTAACAGGGATGCCTAACGTGACACAACCTGCTCACAAACATGTACAGGGAAGTGTAATATGTGCATCCGACAGAGGCAGCCCTGCAGCACCACCTGAGGCATGAATGCTATGTGTTAAGTAATGTAACACCAAGTACCATATGCACACCTGAGGACCCCGACTAACATCCTACCCTCAACAAGCAGCATGCCACAACATGACAACGAGATGATGAAGTGCAACAATTGCTGAAGTAATGCAGTTAGGCAAAGGGGACCCAATGTGTGCCAGTCTGGGATGACATGCTGAGCATGACATGATGCACCACCTGCTAGGACTGGCGTGCACCTATCAGTGCAGGCCGTATGGATACTGGCAAAGGCTGTTGTCACGCACAGTGTGCCCTGAATAGGTAAGGCTCAAAACACAAACCTATCTCCATAGGTACCAGAAGGGATAAGAATAAGATAAGGGATAAGTTCAAACAGCAAGATGCATGCAGTCTAAGCCCACCCAGTATGGAGAATGTTGATAACTGTGCTGTAACAGAAATCTGAGTCAAGGCTCACAACAGCACCCTAACACTACCAGGTTACACCTCATACTGTGCTGTACATCCTCAAAACTTGGAACAAGCTACAAAAGTAGGGTGACTAGCAAGAATTGTCAAGGATAACCACACCCCCATGTTGGTACCACCACAAAAAGCAGCATGGACTAGCCATGCTCAAGTAACAGTGGCTAAAACTGCCCCCCAGTGTATAGCCTGCTACAGACTACTGGCCCAACACCAGGAACTGCATCCAGCCCATGCTGGAATACATGAATATATCAAGTCCTCCAAACCACATTATATTGGGCGACTGCAAATACCCAGACACATAGACTGGGAGCATTATACCAGCTGCAACAGTGTAGGACAAAAGTTCATCGAATCCACAAACCAAAAGGCCCAGGAACAACGTACCACCCCCACAAGAGGGGCAAGCATACTGGATGTGATAATCAGCAACATGGGTACGGGATGTCAAGATGAGAAGTGTATTGCTCACTGGTAAAACCAGACCATATAGTAATCACACTGGATATACAAATCCTGACCACAGTCCCTGTCCGGAAAATCACAGTGGAAAACATGTGCTAAGCATTATTTGCACACCTCCAAACTGATGTGGAATCCATGAAAGGTCCCGTGCAGGTGCAAAATATGGGCCACACCTCAGAACCTGTAATACAGCCATTCCATGAACACTGCCAGGAATGCTTGGATTATGCAGTCCCAAATTAAAACAAGACACAGTGCCTAAATCTGGCATGGTGGACACCAGCCATAACCAAAACATGCAAGAGAATGAGGAAGCTACTACATGATAGAGCAAGCATGAACAATGAAGTAATTACTGATCAGTAGTATGGCAATATAATCTGTCCACACATGCAATCCAGTAAGGCCAGCCACAACAAGTGGAATCTGTGAATCCTGAGGCAATGTTACACCTGCCCCAAGTACACAGACAACACCAACTCCACCCAAGAAATACAAATATATGTGAGAGATGCAACCATCCATCCAAACCGGAGGCAGAGCTCCCCCAACTCAGTACACCCAAAACAAGTCAGTAGGAGAAGGTAACCACACACACCACAAACACATACCCACATAGACCTATCACAACTGCAAACCAAACACATAAACACAGAAATACATTCCCGGAGGCAGAAATCACACACACAGCACACCAACAGAGGCCACTAAAGCAGACACCCAATGAAACAGCCTCCAAACATAGCACATGCAACACATAGCACACAAAGCTGGTGTGCCAAACAGTCACAGGCCAGAAGGAGAAACAACATGCCCGATACAGTTGTAATAGGTGACTCCATAGTCAGACACACTGCTGTCCCGCACAGCAGACTGAACAAGGAAAAGGGTACAGTAAGCTGCCTGTAGGCTGCCACAATATGCCACATAACAGAAATATGTAGGTCACTCCAAAGCAAATAGAAATATGATGCAGTCATAGTCCATGCTGGTGTGAATGACCTGAGATGTACTGCCCTAGACTACATGTAAAGAGACACAGATGAGCTATCCGATTATGTAGTCCAGGCCGGTATGACACTCACCGTTTGCAGCAACCTACCCTTACCAAGAATAATGCCACAGTACAAACACGGAATGATCAGTCATAGCAAGTAGCACACTTACTGGTGTCATTCCAAGGGGATCCAATGTCTGTCTGCTTGGGATGTCATGCTTGACAAGCCATGCAGCTGCCCTTGGGATGGCCTGCACCTGTTACCCCTGGGCGTCTGAATAGTGGATAAGGCCTTTGCCACCTCCATACAGCCTTTTGTAGGCAAGGCTGAAAAGACTGACCCACCACCCGAGAAAACATAAGTGGGAAGAAACATAAGGGAAATGCTGACCAATGCCAGATGTGTACACCCCAATATGCATGCTCCCGAGGCCATCCCCAGAATAGAGAACATCGATGTCTGTGCAGTGACAGAAACCTGCTGCAAGGCTCCTGACAGCACACCAGCACTACCAGGTTATACCACGCACCATGTGTCATGGCCCCAAAACCTGGAACACTACATAAAAGGAGGTGAGTATCCATAGGCAGCACAGACACCCATACGTCCAGGTAACTGACAATGCACAAGGCAGTGGAGTTCACCCATGTGCAACTAACTGTAGGCAAGACTGCTGTGCAGTCTGTAGCATGCTACAGACCGCACTCTCACACACAATAACCCCCAACCGTCCTGAAGACACTGGACAGTATGAATGTCCCACCAAATACCAAACAAGGTACCACGAAATACCACATAGGTGGTAAACCATTATGTATGGAAGGAGTAACCAGGGACCTAGGGACACAAGTGAACAGTAACCTGTTATGTGACACCCACATTGCCAATGTGGCTAGGAAGACTGTCTACATGTGACACCGTATCAGGAAAGGAGTCACATCTATGGCAACAGAGGTCACTGTGCCCCTATACTTTACCCCAATCACACCCATAATCCAGTACAATGCCTCATATGGGATCTACCTTACCTGACACCTGCAGCAGTTAGAAAGACCTCAAAGGTACCTCACCAAGAGGATAAAGTGTCACACATATATGTCATATGCTGCCTGGCTGTAGACACCCCAGCTGACTCCAGTCACAGACTGCCCACACAGAGGCATTGCATGCCTGTTGTAGGAGGCCATGCCCAACACAGGAGTAATGGACATGCTCCACCCCAGACAACACATATCCATTGAGCTGCGAGAGTGAGAGATGTCAACCTCAACAAATAATGAAATAGGATGTGCCGGTGGGACAGATACATAATCCAGAGGCTCCCCACACCCTGGACCAGAATCCCACTCCATGTTAGGCAGAGCCCCTCACTGACACTGTTCAACAGGAATCTTGCCAAGTGGATGGATGATTGTAGAGTTACAGTGGGGTCTTCACTGTGTCATGTCCAGACAGAGGCACAGCAAAGCAAATCATAAATGGCCATAATATCCACATAGCAAGGGGTCTCAAAAGCCACACACACTCTGGCTAGGCTAACAAATGCCCAGGGTGGATAGCCTAGTATGAACCTATGAACCTATGTAGATACAAATTGTACAGGACACGAAGGATAATCCCAAGGCTTACACAACTGATGGTAGGAGCCATGTTGGGAATTCACAGATATGCCCTGAATCACACAAATACCACAAACACACACACATATTGCCAACATACATCCTGACAGGTGCAGTGCAAACCCCCCCACCCCCACGAATGCAGAATATCTATCCCAGCAGACTGCTGGCCCCCTGACATAGCAGATGCTGAGGTAACAGACAACATCTCCAAAGCAAAACACACAGCAGCAATGGTATGAGATGGTGTCCTGGGCTTAGTGCAACATGGAGTCTAAGATGAATGGAATGCCAAACCACACTACTGCTCAATGTCAGCCGTACCACAGAATATGTACCCAAAGAGCAGTGTACAACAACAGTGGTCCTTCTCAACAAAGGTGTTGCCTGAATGGATACTGAACAGTACTACCCCAGAATCCTGAGAAGCCCAGATTGCACAGCTATGGAAAGGATCAGCATGTACCACAGACATAAGGATGTTGGGGACCTACTGACACCGGACCCAACCCAGTGTGGCCTTCTCAAGTGCAGATCCTGCCCCTAACCATGTTTGACTCAATTGAAACAGTCATTAAGGTCATTGATGAGGGCAATGTGCTCCACACAGTGTATCTGGACCTTGCAAAGGCTTCTATACAATACCCTACATGTTCAGTATAGATAGGCTCACCAGCGTAAATATAAACCCACATGTCAGTAGAGGGGTGCAAACCAGACCAAGGACAGAACAGACATGGTCAGACATGCTTCAGCCATGTCAGACTACAAACCAGATATAACTGGCATCCCACAAGGCTTTGTCCTGGTATCTCCCTCGTCTGGTATATATGTCCCATAGGTACAGGCAAACATGGAAGGACTGTGTCCTAACATGTTTGCAGAGGACTACAAACTGCTCACCACATATGATCCACCAGCTGACACATGCATCCCACAAAAGGGCCACATAGAAACAGACAACTGGTGCCATAGCTATGTCAGCAAGCTAAGTGCAGAAACGTGTATAGTCAACCCCGTGGATATACAGTAAGTGCCCACCAATCACCACATAGGTGTTAACCCATTATGTAGTTAACATGTAATGAGAGACCTGGGGACACAGGGTGATAGATATCCTGCATTGGACAAACATGTGCTGTAGTGTTTACAGAAACATACCATATACCCACCTAATCATGAAGGCTGTCAGATCTACATAAGGGGAGGTCATTGTGGCTCTGCAGTCATCCTGCATCAGTGGTACAATCGACTACAATAGCCCCTGTGGGATGTACCTCAGCAGACACCTCCATCAACTGTAAAGTCCCCAACAGTACCTCATCAGGAGTATCAAACAGCCTACACAGATGCCATGTGTTGCCTGTGTTGCTGGCATCAATAAACATGCTGCACATAGTACAATCTGAATGGCAGTGAGCTATGCACATGACAGACCTGAACCCCAGCACTGACTTACATAGGACAAGCTGTACTGTGTGATCCATAACACAGAAGCCACTCCCACCCATGAGTGAACCCTCAGCACAGGCTACCCATAGAGTCACTTATCAATCTTCCTCAATAGGAATCCTGATGGGTGGACGGGAGATGGTAGGTTTATCCTGGGTATCACTGTCATGTCACAGGTAGACAGAGGCACAGTATACTAACCATGACATATGTCATGGCAAACTCCTCTTACAATGTGTGTTGAAGGACAAACACACTCTCCAACTTGCATTAGACATGGACTAGGGCACATCGCTAGTGTTTGCAATTGTACACCTATGTTGTGGAATACACTAACAATGTTGGACAAGCCTGGTGTAAGTAGTTCATATCTGAACAGAATGCAACATGGTCAGATGTACACAACTGGCCCCAACCAGGCTGTTGTGCCCACTATCGAAATGTAAAGCAGTGATAGCAGTAAAGCCCAGGTTACTGTCCACCACAGTCAAAGTACTACCAGTACACTATACAGTACTACAGTGTTAGGTCAGTGTGAAAGGATGTTGACAACTGTATGCAAAGTATCCCATGCAAACACTGCAGGCACAGTATAATCCTGTTGTGTTCACACACAAAGCAGTTGTACAGTAACTACACAACATGACACACAACCCACAACCATAAACGGGTGATAGTTTGTGAAGTTCACACACATCCACAAATGTGGTGGGCTGCAGAGTCCAACATATGGAATGCTCACACTGGGCATGCTCACACACTTTGACAACATGCCATGGGAAGGCTGAACTGGGCATGCTCACACACTTAGTTTGTGAAGTTCACACACATCCACAAATGTGGTGGGCTGCAGAGTCCAACATATGGAATGCTCACACTGGGCATGCTCACACACTTTGACAACATGCCATGGGAAGGCTGAACTGGGCATGCTCACACACTTAGTCCAAATCTTGGTTTAGCAGTTGGACACACATATCTGGTATTGTTATGTGTTATGCCAGGAACCAACCACATTACAGCAGTCTGCCCAGTGCACACAGTTAAATGACTACAGAGACATACGTGATATAGTGGATCCCTCCCATATGCAAACATTTTCCACAGATGCAGAAGTTGTTCATACCAACAGGGAATGCTATGGCAATAAAGATATGCAAACAGTCTATCAGCAACAAATAATGTGCATTTGACAATTAAACATAATGGTGTAGAGGTCAACACTAGGCTGTTTGCCCTAGGGAATGACAGCTTAGCCATAGTGTGCTTGGTGTCTGCCTCCCCACAGGATGCACATTCCCCTTTCCAAACACAGATGATGTCAGCACCCTATAAGTACAACAGGAGAAATGAAACTTCCCAGTAATCCGAATAGCGCGCTCTGCTAATGCGTCCGTCTCAAGTGTCATTACATAGTTAGGTAGGGGTTTCAAGTGCTCAGTGTGTGTGTGTGTGAGTGGGGTTGGTGTGTGTGTAAGTCTGTGTGAGGGAAATGTCCCTTTTGGCAAATAGGAAAAGACACTACAGGATGCACATTCCCTTTCTAAACACCGATGATGTCAGCACCCTATAAGTACAGCAGGAGAAAAGAAACCTCCCAGTAATGCGAATAGCGTGCTCCGCTAATGCGTCTGTCTCAAGTGTCATAACATAGTTAGGTAGGGGTTTGAATCCTGTGAATGGCAAGTGTGTGTGTTTGTCTGAGGGGGGTTAGTGTGTGAGGGAAATGTCCCTTTTGGCAACTAGGTGAACAGACTACAGGATGCCCATCCCCTTTTCTAAACACCGATGATGTCAGCACCCTATAAGTACAGCAGGAGAAAGGAAACCTCCCAGTAATGCGAATAGCGCGCTCTGCTAATGCGTCCGTCTCAAGTGTCATAACATAGTTAGGTAGGGGTTTGAATCCTGTGAATGGCAAGTGTGTGTGTTTGTCTGAGGGGGGTTAGTGTGTGAGAGAAATGTCCCTGTTGGCAACTAGGTGAACAGACTACAGGATGCCCATCCCCTTTTCTAAACACCGATGATGTCAGCACCCTATAAGTACAGCAGGAGAAAGGAAACCTCCCAGTAATCCGAATAGCGCTCTGCTAATGCGTCCGTCTCAAGTGTCATAACATAGTTAGGTAGGGGTTTGAATCCTGTGAATGGCAAGTGTGTGTGTTTGTCTGAGGGGGTTAGTGTGTGAGGGAAATGTCCCTTTTGGCAACTAGGTGAACAGACTACAGGATGCCCATCCCCTTTTCTAAACACCGATGATGTCAGCACCCTATAAGTACAGCAGGAGAAAGGAAACCTCCCAGTAATCCGAATAGCGCTCTGCTAATGCGTCCGTCTCAAGTGTCATAACATAGTTAGGTAGGGGTTTGAATCCTGTGAATGGCAAGTGTGTGTGTTTGTCTGAGGGGGGTTAGTGTGTGAGAGAAGTGTCCCTTTTGGCAAATAGGATAAGACACTACAGGATGCCCATTCCCTTTTCTAAACACTGATGATGTCAGCACTCTATAAGTATAGCAGGGGAAGAAAAAAACCCCAGTAATGCAAATAGCATGCTCTGCTAATGCGCCCGTCTCACGTGTCATAACAGTCAGATAGGGGTTTGAATCCTGCAATTGGCAAGTGTGTGTTTTTGGCTGAGGGGGGTTAGTGTGTGTGAGGACAATGTCCCTTTTGGCAACTAGGTGAACAGACTACAGGATGCACATTCCCCTTCTACACACTGTTCAGCAGACGGCCATGGCTCTGGCACAAGTTGTCTGTTGCTATGATGCCCCTTTGGAAGATGCTTGTGTCAGCTGGGGAGTCGATTATGGTGTCCAGTTTGCAGTCATCTGCATATTTGGACAGCCACAGTTCATCCGTGTTGGCCTGTACCTCCAATAAATATGTACCAAACAAGAGGGTCCCAGGACTGAGCCTTCTGGGACACAACCTGTAACTGTTATGGGGTCTGGCATGGCTCCAGCAATGCTAACCATGTGGGTTCTGTTCTTGAGCCACTGTGCAATCCATCTAGTGACATAGGGGCTTATATTTAAGCTGGTGAGCTTCCTAGAATGCCCAAGTGGGGTATTGTTGCGAAGGCGTTTGCAAGGTCCAGGTAGGCTGTGTGAACCACCTTCCCTCGGCAATGGCCTTGGTGACTGTAGCAAAGAAATCAACCGGTTACACCCGGTAGTGCTGGTGTGCTCTCAGTAGCCCTGAACCAGGCATCTGTTACTGCACAGATATCGATGTTTCCCATGCCAAGGAGTGTTTTGGGTGCATGCATCTGGAGGTTTAGACATCTGGCGTTGGGTAGCATTGCTCTTAGTGTCTTATCCCTTGTGATACCTATGAAGGTGGGTTTGTCATTTGAGCCCTGCCTAACATAGGCACTATGGGGGTAGCAAGAGCCTTTGCCAATATCTGATAGGCCAGGGGTGACAGGTGCAGGCTGTCCCTAGCAAAGCAGGTAGTTCAACAGGAGATGAATGTGTGAAGGTGTAGTGCCTGTGACTACTTAGCAGTAGCATATATGACTGCTCACGTGGACACATGCCAGGCAGGTCATATGCACTGTGTCACAGGCAATGTACATGTGAACAGGTCAAACAGTGGCAACCTGTCAAGTGGGACATGGCCATACATATAGTAGGCTATGCAGATGGCACTAGGAGTCCACAGAAGCTCTATAACTATGCATTGCAGGTGTGATCGGTATTCCAGGGTAATTGCAAGCAAACATGCATGCAAACAAAGATACAGTGAACAGGGCTCCATGTAGTCCATTGTACAACAAACAAGCTGTACCAGTTCCATAAGGTAACACTGCAAATATGCAGGCGCTATGCACATGTACATGGAAATACACTGGTCAGATGGCTAGGGTCCAGTCTCAGTGCACACAAGTGTACGGAACATGCATGTACTGTCAGGATGTACAATAACTGGATAGAAACCCATGTGCCCATACCTGCAGTAATACACATGTCAAATAACAGACACCGAGCCTTCTCTCAGTGGTGCCATACTTAGTAGGATGTATGCTCCCTGGCCTGCCACCACAGTATCCCTGACATATATGGGGACTCTCCCTCCTGTGACAGTTAGTTATGTGTGTTGGTGCTGTCTAGCATGGTATGAGATGTGTGCATGCAGTGCTAGTGTGCTCCTGTGTGTCCTGTACCAGTTGTGTAGTTCTGCACACATATCAACATCCTCAAACATCTGCATTGCAGAGTCTAGTGTGGGCAACATGCCACTTGCAATTTACATGTCCATCATTGTGTATTACTACATTCATTACCCATCCCCTGTGCTACCTATGTATGTAGCCTGCTGTTGACATCATTACCACCAGTATGCCAACATGTGCAGATGATACACTATGGTACTTACCATGGGTGTAGACAACAGGACATGACAATCACACAAATACTGCATCAGGCATGCTGTGATATACCCACAATTAATTCAGCACACAGTACTGTTAACAACATGATACTATTACTACACATCTATGTGGTCACCCTGTGCATCAGCAACATGTTAACCTGTACCTGCACAGTTGTTACAGAATGCAGGAGGTGGCACAGTTTCATCATATGCACAGGGTGTGAACTTGGTATGCCTGGGTCAGCCACCCATACCACCAATTGACATGTATGTGTATGTGTGTTGGTGAGGGACAGCAGTAGAAGGTGGGGCAATGTTGATGCAGTGTGTGCGTATGCGTAGCCCTAGGTGTTGTCAATTTGCATGTGTGTATGGATGCACACAGTTCCACCTCATGGCTGCCATATACTGGTGTTTGTGGACAGCCACAGACTGTACCTGCCAGGTCATACAGATCAGTGTCTCTGGCCACGGACACGGTACCTGTGCCTTGCAGGGTGCTACGGACCGTATCCAGTACCAACCCAGACTGGGTACTGTCATCAGAAGCAGGTGTTCGTTGACTGGACACAGATCCCTGTCGGGCCTGGCCAGAGCCACGTGCACGTGGTCTCCTGGGGCGGTCTGATGACAGCACAGACCCAGCATTGCTGGGGCTGCTGCTGGCACTACGGGCGGCCGCGCCCTGTTGTCGCCGCCGACTGCCAGCTGCTGCTGTTGCTGGCATACGGCCACGCCGACGCCTCAACCGCCCACCATCACCCTGGCTCATGGACATGTAGTTGTGGAACCGGTCTAATATGTCCCCACAATGTCTGTCTACGACATCGGTGAAATCACGGATGGCGGCCGCAATGTCACGCATACTGTCAGTCATGGCTGTGCGACATGCTGCCAGCTCCCTCAGACCCTGTCTGGTGTACCGCCCATACGTGCCTGTGCCTGCATGACAGTCCGAAACATAGCCGAGGTTGTAAGACCTCTGTGGGCACGTCTGACAGGGGCAGTACGCCCATGGATGCTCCCACGAGAACCCCTGGACATCTGTCTGTGTGGTACCATCTCTGGGCCATGCCCATGGCTGCTGTGTGGGGAAGCATGTGCCACAGATACCACATTACCCTGGTCAATGCCCACTGTATGCTGTCCATCACCTAGGGACAGTGGTGACAAGGGGTGTATTGGCAGGATAACTGTGCGCATTGATGGGGTCGACAGCTGTGTACTGTCAATTGGCTGACCAATGGCGGACCCTGGCATACCTTCCTGTGCCATTACACCAATGTCATCATTATCAGTACCCACGGCACCTGACTCAGGTTCCCTGCTACATGACACCAGAGCAGCAACAGAACCTGTGGGAAGGAAACAGGAAACACAGTTTACAATGTCTACACATTACCAGCGATGCACACATGCACAGGTGCACACATGCACACATGCACACATGCACACATGCACAGGTGCACACATGCACAGGTGCACACATGCACACATGCACAGGTGCACACATGCACACATGCACACATGCACAGGTGCACACATGCACATGTGCACACATGCACAGGTGCACACATGCACACATGCACACATGCACAGGTGCACACATGCACACATGCACATGCACAGGTGCACAAGCACATGCACACGTGCACACATGCACACATGCACACATGCACAGGTGCACACATGCACACATGCACACATGCACAGGTGCACACATGCACACATGCACACATGCACACATGCACAGGTGCACATGCACACATGCACGCATGCACAGGTGCACACATGCACATGTGCACACATGCACAGGTGCACACATGCACACATGCACACATGCACAGGTGCACACATGCACACATGCACACGTGCACAGGTGCACACATGCACACATGCACACATGCACACATGCACACATGCACACATGCACAGGTGCACACATGCACACATGCACACATGCACAGGTGCACACATGCACACATGCACACATGCACACATGCACACATGCACAGGTGCACACATGCACACATGCACACATGCACAGGTGCACACATGCACACATGCACACATTCACACAGTTTCACACAATTGTACAGTACTCAGTATGCATGATATCGACACACAGACACAGACACACCTACATGCATACAAAGAGCACTACTAAGTGTGCCAAATAGTACTATTACTATCAACACTTTTACAGGTATTGTAAATAGACACTCACCAGCATGGATAGGCTGCAATGCAGTGATACCAGAGGGTCCTGCAGACATGAGGAAACTAATGTTAGTGGGCACAACTGTGCCAATGTTACTGAGTATGATACAGGTCAGGAGTACAACAGTCGCCTTTCACAGGTCTGCAGCTAATATTGAGGATATCACGCTTGCACATTAAATACTATGGTGGCAGCTACGAACCAAGGACACACCACACACATGCATTAACTACCAGTGTACACAACAGTCAACTACACATATGACATATTACCTGCACGCTCACTGTCCTGCTGCTGTGTGGCTCCAGCCTCCATCATGATGCATGTCTGCTGCTGTTGTTGTTGCAGGTGGACTGGAGCCACTACACTCAGGAGTAGTCCCTCCAGTCTGGTGAGTGGGGGATGTGTAGCCACCCCACCACCTGTGGCGACCTGTTGCCTGTGGATATCTGACGCACGCTGACGGACATGTCTGATCAAATCACTGCAGTGATGTCGTACCTGCTCATATGTCCTATTATGCATGCCTATATCATTTACCCGACGGACAAGGTCCTGCCACAGTGCAGCCCTCACCTGCTGATTCTGGCTGGTGCGGGAAAGAGTGTTGCATAGTCCCGCACCAGGCTCTGGTGTATCTCCTCATCCTCAGCCGCTGAGTAGGTGGGATGCCTTGGGTGGGCCATGTACCTGAGAAAGAAGATAACCTGGTATCAGCAATATATGTCAGCAGACTTTGGCACACATACTACACATGCTACTTGACTGTTATGATACCACATATCTCACATATGTAGCATCTGTCTGTCTATTGGTGGATACACATGTAGATGGCCAGGTATCAGTGCTCGGCCAGCAACTGTGCAACAGTACCTGCCAGGCTCCATACGACATACTACCAAACACCAGCAGTCAGAACACCAATTCAGGTCAGGAGCACCTCCTCACTCTGGGGTTTGTATCTAGGTACTGTATGGCGTACATCGGCGAATACTGTGGGCTGACCACACCCTGCTTGCCCTGGATATACATATCCCACCTCCACCACCAGCACAGATGGCTACAGTGCACAACATTACAGATACAGACATTACACTTTGTAACAGTGATATGGTATCCTTACAGCCCACTGGGCCAGTGGCAGAGACAACCCACAATGCTGACCCCTACACAATTGCTTTCTACAGACATCTCCAAGAATGCATGGCTCATGCATTCCCATATATGGCCAAGACACTATCCACAAAGGGACAGCATCCTGTCTGGCGGACCCCAGCCATATACAGATTGTATTACAGAAGATGTAAGCTACTGCAAGACAGAGCATCAGTCACTGAAGGGAGGGCATGTCTGAGCAGCACTGGTAAGGATCTATTTCCCATCATACTGACTACATGGGCAATGTTGAGTGAGACGTCAAGCGTGACACTACAGATGACCAGGAGGCCTACCTGAGTTATGTTAGCGACCTGGTCAGGAGCCATCCTCTATGCCCATAGGTAGTACACAACACATATTTCACTGACACCACAGATAGACGACATTGTGGCGGACAGGTTCAGTGCAGGTGTCACCCCGCCCTCTCCCCTGTAATAAGGCATAGTTATCCCAGCTGACCCTAACCTCCAAGTCATCACAGATGTCCAGGTGAGAGACACCCGCAGGTCAGCAGAATACACGACATGGATGGGACCTGCTGGTATCCCCAGTTGCATGCTACATAACCTCTGACAGGAGCTAAACACACATATAGAAGTGCTATGTTACACTACCTTGACTACAGGGTATGTACCTGTACACTGGCGCACAGCACCAGTGGTTCCACTCCATGAAGGAGGCACCTCACCATACCAATACAATACAACACAATACATGACATTATAATACAATACTATACAATATGCTAATGCCCCTGTGTCTACAGCAGCGTACTGTTCTGCTAACCTGACCATTGTGACACATGTGGTGTGATGGTACCTGCTGCCGTCACACAGTTACACAGGGTGACTCATATGGCATATTACCTATCTGACTAACATTCAGCAGGGGTATGTGTGACATGTACACATGGGGAGTCTCGCTTCTTAACACTGTGTGGTTTGTTGCAGGGTGTGTCCTATCTGTGAGTTGGAACCCGTACCTACACATGTGCACACTATTGCAGTGGCACAGACGACACACAGCAGACATTTAGGTTGTGGATGGTGGGTGGTGTTACTATGGTTGTTGGACATCTGTCATGGGTGTGACCTCCATATGTGCATCTCGGGGTGGTAACCTCTACGTGGGTAGCATATGTGTACTCTGTGGTGTTGTCAGTCACTGTGCATTGGTACTGTGTTTGGGTGCATTGTCACAGTGTTGTACATGTCACTGTGTCCTTCTCCATATCTGTTGCTGTCATGTGAGGTCCATACCATGGCATCCATTATGTGCTGTGGGGGGTACACCGACCTACATGTCCATGCCTGACTCACCATGTCTGCGGACACATACCATGTGCAGCTATTCCAGGGATAGTGTGCCACTGTGACTATCATTGGGGCCACTATTGTACACATGTCTGACCCTGCCCACCCCTGACACATGCAGTGGTGGGCGGACACTCACATATATGGTGGTTACTGGTGTAGGTGATCTGGAATGTGGTATGTTACTCCGGATTTGACACTGGTGTTCACTCCGTGCCTTTGTCACCAGGCACCTGTTGCAATACATCTGTACACATGTGCCTCACTCAGACTCTATATACATCTCTCTCTCTCTCTATACATATATATATGTATATAGATATGTCTATATGTATATAGATATATATATATATATGTAAATATGTCTGTATACATTTGCACATATATATATATTGATGTACATATTCTGCTGTAGATGTGGAGGGGGGGCACAGAGGGGGTGTGGGTGACAGGGGGGGGACAGGCTGTGTTGCAGGTCATCATATACAATCATACCTGTAGGTGGTCAGATCAGTCTGTCTATGTATATGTATCTACATATATCTATCTCTGCATGTGTGCATTACATAGATATGTTGCTACAATATTCTATCGACATCTGTCTATGTAGTCCTACATCTCTCTCTCTATGTATGTATACATATATGCATATCATATGTATATATATATATATATATATATATATATATATATATACACATACATATGTTGACATACATACATAGCCATATGTTAGACAGGTATATCAGCATATTTGTCTACCTTACTGTATACACACACTAACATACTGCTAAACATACATAGCTGTGTAACCTAATTTGTACATGGCAGTACAACCTACAATCAAACAACATTTATATGTGCACATAGATGCTCACACATACAAATGTATGTACAGCCTTCACTGATAGGTGCTGTATGTCTCCTGCCCTTTACACATCTTCATATACATATGGATACAGACCAATGACACATATGGAGGGTTCACAGTATGTACACCTTTATAGTATTACTTTACAGTACCTGTGTTTGTCACAGCTGCTTCTGCTACTGTCTGGCTCTCTGTCCTGCTGCTCCACTTCCCAGTTGTCAGCTTCCAGGTAGCTGTTGCTGAGGGATTCGTTTCCGTCTGCTTAGTTGCAGTCTAGTCCTCTCTATCTCTCTCTCTCTCTGTCTCTCTTTCTCTCTCAGGGTGCAATGAAAGTATTGCATGCGTGGACATGGAGTACAGCATACTTTTGTAGGTATCTGCATATGCCCATGTGATGGCCTCTGCACCAATTGTTAGCCAGCATTTGCTAATTGCATGCAGCCTGTTGTGTACTGATTGCAGTTCTCACTGTGATTTCAGAACTGTGCTATAAAAGGGTGTGTGAAATAGGCGTAGCCCTTTCAGATGTTAAGGGCAGGGACCATGCTGTTATGCTGTGGACAACGTTCTGTGAGTGTAAAGGTTGGTATCTCTCATTTTTCTCGGTGTGTTGTGGATTAACATTCCTCCATTCATTTCTCCAGTTTCCTGTACTGACTGTGTATGTACACTAACAACTACAACTACTACTATTGTTAATGTGTGTGTGTGTGTGTGTGTGTGTGTGTGTGCTTTCCTTTCACCTTTGCTTGCACTCTGTTGCTAAGGCTTCAATAGTTGCCCTTTACTGTCAGTACTGGTATGCCTGCTAGGTGTCTTGACTGTAGTGTGCTGCTGTAGCTTTCCTATTTTCCATGTACATTCACACCCTGGAATGCTTGCTATATCTGCTAGGGTGTTACAGCATGCAGTGTGGTCTGGCCATGGTGTGGGCCTTGACATCTATTAGGGTATGTGAGTATGCTGCTGAGCAGGCCCCAGAGGCTTTCAGGTTCATCAGTTATGTGCCTCATGGAATGGTACATATCAGTGGGGTACACCCATTGAACTGTCTGGTATGCTGCAGTTGTGACTGTGGGTTAGCATGGGCATATGTATTACTACTGTTTTTCTGCCATGCAAGTGGTGAATACTTTCCAGACTCCATAGTTACCATTGCATGTGTTACACCTTTCTGCCTACTGTTTGTACATTTCACATGGGGTCTGTGGTACATCCCCGTAAGACATTCACTGTTGCTATGTCTAGGTCCTTGACTATGCAAATATGGTGGTGTTGGACCCGTCATGTGTACAGATATCTGCAGGCTGTCCACATGTCTGCCTCATATTTGGTCAGTATCTCATGCACACCTTTATCTGGCAAGGCAGTCTGGGCTGTAGTCAGAATATGGTGACAAACATTCCTGTGCCAGACTGCATACCCTTCCAAACATCCCACAAGGTGTAGACCCTGTTACTTTCTGCACTGTCTGCGTGTGTTGTACCGTTATTTGTAATGTGTCCCTGGTTTTGGGCCTTTGCCCCACATATTTTATTACTTGGTCCGGATGTGTTCCTGTAAGGGGTTGTGGGGTATGGGCAGTGCTTATCCTGCTGTGAGTATGTGTGTGTCTTGCAAGGTGCTATGGTGACATTATTACCTACTAGATTCCCACTAGCATGGCTGTTTCTGTTCACACACTACTATTATTGGAATCCACCATTTATGTTTGTGATTCTAAATGTCATGCTTTGTGTACTACACATCTATATTCCCTTTACATTCATTCCTACTGTTACATGATATATTTACTTTAGCACAGTGATTTTATATCAGAGTCATGGCTTAGTGGTAAGTCATGCAGACTATAGTTGCCAAGGTCCTGGGTTCGGGACTCACAGTGGGATTATATTTTTCTTTGGAACTGAGTACAGGACCTGTCAATCAAAGTGACTAAGGCACTTTTAAGCAGTTGTAACCGGGTTAGCGCTGGTTTGCGCGGAGCTCACGCATGCGCACTGGCGGTTAGCTCCGCGCACACGAGCGCACACCCGCTTACAACCGCTTAAACGTGCTTACTCTTGCGCACACCCGCGCTATTTTCTTTGAAAGAAAAGAAAACGGGGAGACAGGAAAGTGGTGAAAAAGGGGTCACAAAGAGGGTAAGACAGTAGGGAAACAAGCTTGGGATGTGCAGGAGGGATGTAGGTAAGGCCCATAGCTGCCCATTTCTTCATCAGCAACAGCTGTGCATATGTATGTAATTTGGTGTGACATTTGAAACCTTCCACCCCTGAGAGAGGTGTCAGGACAACAATAATACCTGTTGTACAGCCAATTGGAATTGATAGGTTCCATGTCCAGTAGACATGTGTGCGGAATGGGCAGCTATGTATGGGGCATAATTTTTTTGTGGGTACAGAGTGCCCTTTTTTTTTTTTTTTTTTTCAGGTGAGAGTGGTATGTCAGGTGAAGGTAGTCGGTACAGCTGGGGAGGTAGGTTGGGTAGGTTAACAGACAAGACAAACAAGACACATACAGGGGCGGTGTATGACACGTGTGGGGGGGTTACACAATTGACGGGGACGGAGGTTTGGATGTCCAGAGCCCATGAGCCCACAGATGGCAACAGTGGAACTGATATCCCCACCCATAGGCAGTTGCCACTGTTCCTTCACTGCCCAGGATGGGGCTGTGCTGGGGCTGTGTAGGCGGGGCAACAGGCATGCCCGTTAGTTGCGCCACCCGTGCCTCGAGCTGGCGTAGGGGCTCAAGGACAGAGTCCCAAATCTCCCTACGCACCACAGTCCGGACGCTACGGAGGGTGAGTGGTGGATCTCCTCCGGCCACACTTGCAGAGGGGGGGCGAGCCCCATCCCCTGCAGCGCTTCCACCCGCAGGTGGCACAGGGCCACCGGAGGAGGGTCCGGACTGGGCACTAGTGCCAGGTGCACTCGCCAGCTGAGGTGGGAGAGGTGGGTCCGCCGAACCCGCCTTCCCTGTCGCTCTATGTTTTGCATTATGTCATGACAGTTTGGGTTAGTGACATATAAATACCATTCACAGTTAGTTGTAACAGCATGCATTAGTATTCCCATTAACCAAACACCCAGTTATTCACACCATTGAACAGCGTGCATAGCACATGCATAATTTGAACAGTAATACACAGTCCAACAACATGCAGGGTTGATTGATGGCAACAGGCCATCAGGTGTGGATGTATGAACGGGGCGGATGCATCAACAGACATGCAAATATATATGACCCAACAGGACAGACGTCCAGGGGTGGTAATTGTGATTGCACATACCATTTTCCCGTGGAATGGGTTATAGATGGTTAGAGGGTGGGGTAAATCAAACATATTATTAACACCTTCGAATACAACCACATATGCTGTACATTTCTAATAGCTACAGTTATATACACACTACTGTTCTAACTACAGTGTCCTATATGTTAACTACTTAACCTTGCAGATGGGACTGTTACTGCAACATAACTCTACATTTTATTGCTGTTCATACACATTCATATCGAACTTTGTGCAGATACATCATCCTGTTAACTGTGCTTTCTATACTTGTAGACAGGTGTGGATGTTTGGTATATCAGACAGTCATCCTATCTGCATATTTCAGACTGGGAGCAACATATCCAGATTTTGGTGTACACATTCCACATGCAGCAACACTTTGAACAGATGTTTCTGTTTGGTTCTGAGTCTCACATGCATTTAATTATGTCCTGACTGCAGTATAGTTTATTCAGGGGTTATTACTACTGTAGTGCTGTATTCCTGACACTTTCTCACACTCTCTCACTTGCTTTCATGTTACTATTCAGACTGGTACTTCTAGGCTTTATTGACATGTTTTAACAGTAGTTATTACAGTTCTTTCCAGCACTCTCACTTCTGTCATGTTTCAGTATTTCCACAGGGATATATTTCACACATGTGATTTCATCCTCTTCTGCAGTTATACTTTACCTGCTGCTGCAGGTTGTGTACTATTTTCTTACAGGCAGGGCAGTTTTATTTCAAAATATGTGTTGGACAGTCTCATGATTAGTTTCAACTTACAGGCTGGGAACTGTTGTAATCAGGCAATACTTGCATACACTTTCACACTGTGACTTGCAGATTTAATTCCTTCCTGGCTACACTGCACTCTTATGCTGACTGTCATACATTTATATATCTTTACAGTTACTAGTAGTGGATTACTGACCTGCCTGGTGGCGCAACCGCACCAGCCTATCGGCATAGGCTCTGCGGTTCGCAGAACGGACACCTGCAGCTGTAATATAAATGAAGTAATATTGGAATACACATCTCCATGATTTCAGGTAGTTTAACTTTCTACAAACATAATTAATTGATACTTACTCAGTGGTGGTGCGTTGGGTGATTGCCGGGCCTCCTGGATCCAACGGTTCAGTTGGTCCTGCTTACGTCTCTTCAGGTCCGCATGGTGGTGACGGACCTGCTCACCTGTCCTAGGAATTCCTGTGGCACTGGTGAGTTCATGAGCCAACTGGTCCCACGCCTCAGCCTTGTACGCTCCCCAGAGGACCTGGCCCTGCATGAGTTGGGCCTCATGGTTGTGGACTAGGAGCCAGGCCATGTACCTGGACTCCTCAACACCCCACCTCTGTGCTCGAAAGCGACTACCCTCACCTACACCTGACATTCTGCCTGCAGGTCTGTTCTACAATCGTTTATGCTGTGTATTCCTGCCTATGGGGCTTATATAGTCCGTTTTTCCCGCACATATCTGTGATTGGCCAATTTGGAATTGTATCAACTTCAGTAAACCTGCATTGTCATGCTGCAGTTTGTATTCATTCCTATATATAAGCTATTATTGCATTTCTAGGTACTGCTGTCATGGCTCAGTGGTTCTGTGCCTTGACTATGGTGTATAGTATCCTGGGTTCGAACCTGACCACTGCTTTTTATTTTTCATGACTGTCTAGACATGCTGTGGGGTGTGTCTGTGTGACGGCAGTTTTGATACGGCTTGCTCAACGTTGCCCTTCGGTTACCTTGTTTGCGCGGTGCGCAGCTCCGCGCAAACGGGGTACGCTGGTTTAAGCCTCATTTGGCTATTGGCACACATATGCCGCTTAGCTCACTCAGGGGCACATATATTTAGCATGGTAAACCACTGCTCGGCTACAGGCACTCATTTTGCACCAGTTAAACCAATGCTTATCTACGGGCACATACCCTCACTCTGTTGAACTGTAGCTCAGCCATGGGCACATCTGGCAGTTTATATTCATTTTTTAGCTCACATTTATTCAATATAAATGGGCTATTACATTGCATTTTACATATATTCAGGTTTTATGTGTTCTATGTGTCAGGGACTTGTTTCCTGCTTAGTTTGCAAAAAAAAATTTGTGTTGTGGGGGCTCGAACCATGAATGCCTGCTCTGCAGCCAGCATCTCTACCGCTTCGCTATTGCTTCCTGGCTTATTTTGCATATTTAGTTCTTATATGCTTTCCCATTGACTGCTAACTGTAGCTGCGCTACGGGCACGCCCGCAAACGAAGCACTCACGGTTAAACATCTTTACAATTTAAAAAAAATATGACATGTTCATTTAGATTGTTTTATGTTTAATAGTCTGTAGGGGCATGTGTTGTGTTGTGTTTATTCACATTTCCGTGGACTCTGTTGTGGGTGTCTGCTTTGGGCACTTTTACACTTCTGGGGGCGTGTCCGCTTACAGGGCTCTGCCTACGGCCACGCCCCCTACTGTCTTACACGGCCGTGTTCGACTTAGGTGTGATTCAGCATGCTCTCATGAATATGCAGAGCATGCTGACATCACTCAGTTTAACTGCAGCCTCCGTGTAAGAGTTATAACTCTTACACGGAGGCTTCGTGAATCCTGGGGACAGTCTAAACAAGTATTGTCCTAGGACAAAGCCCTGTGGGGAATGTTAACTGTAACCTCAAATTTTACCTGTCAAATTGCTGTATGATACTTGCCATGTCCTATTTGTAAACCATGCAGCTATACATCTTATCAAGAATGCATCAACTGCTAGTTGTCCTAATTCATTGATAAATGTTTTGTGTATAATCCTATCAAATACCAAGGTTAAGTCTATATAAATTACATCACACCACAATTTTTTTTCAGTTATAGCTGATAGGATATTATTATAGAACATATTGTTATAGGTGTTTATAGGTTTATTATCATATCAACCTATACATGCTGAGGCTGATATATGTTTTCAAGTTCCAATATTTCCAATTCTGTCAATAATTTATCCATAATAACATTTTCCATTATTTTTCCACAACATCTGACTGGGTTTTTCCAATTCCCTAAAAACAGGTTTAACGAGTACGTCTCCAGTCTTGAGGAATCTCCCATGCATAAATGACCTGCTGACTTTCAAACAGAATGGTACCTTAAGTTCAAGCCAATGTGTTCACAGGTCATTACTACTAATTCTGCCCCCTCCCTGTGCTTTGTTTGGGTTCAGTTTGCATAGATATGTTTCAATTTAATCTAAAGCCAAACTGCTTTGCATATGATTTTATAAATACACATATTATCTTTCATATCTGAGAATAAATTCTAGAATCTATATACAGTTTATCAGTTTGTATGTCTTTAATCCTACAGACATCTAGAAAATGGTTTCCTATTATGCTTAATATCGTTTTATAAATTTTCTTCAAAGTTTTCTTGATCTTGTCTCACACTAGGTTTGATTTGTCTGTCTAGCTTCTTTATTATAGTTTGGCTTATTTTCCATTTCTTACATTTTTTTGTCTCTCATCTTAATAAAAGAACTTGTTTGTATGGAAATATGCCCTTCTGACCTTGCATGCCTAGATCCTGATGTTAAACATTTTGTTTTATTGTATTTTATTTTATTTTTTTATTTGGCATTCAAACAATTTTTCTTTCAAAACATTTCATATTCCTTCATCAGTTTTCCCACTGGATGCATCCTTCCAGTTAGTTTTATTTAGTGACTGTTTTTCTTCCATAAAGTGTGTTATTAATCTGTTGCACATTAGTTTAGTTTCAGTTTGGCAGTTATCTAACAGTCATTTGCTTAGCAACACAAGCAATGTCTAGTATACTCAGTTCCCTTTTGGGCTTTTTAAAAATCTGACACAACTGCTGTTCCTAAACATACATTGCAAATAATTCCCTTAATAATGTTGTTGAACCAGTATTATTCCAGTCTGTTTCTGGCAAATTTTATGTCCTCGTTATTTTTCCCTCCTGTGTTTCATGAAGGAAGTGTATGAATTCCTCTAGGTCATGACCACTTGACTTTGGTGGTCTATATGCTCCAACAATTGTTATATGTTCAAAGGTTGTCTTTATTATTGCAGTTAAATAATCTACAGTGTTGCTATTGTCATTGAACATGTAACAATCACAGGTCTCATATCAATCTTTAATGCCTATCATACACCTCCACCTGATTTTTTTATTACAATGTCTAGCAAAAATCCTGACCTGAGTTAGTCAAATACTGCAATATATCTGCAGCAAAAATGTTCTTCCCTTGGTTTGACAAGTGAGTACCATCCCGTCTAAACACCTGTGCCCAAATTAGGCTTAGATGTGCTAAACATTTCCATTTTATAAAATGGGCCATTTTTCATGTAGGTTGTTGTTGTTTGTCTTTCAGCTTTTTCCCGGTAAGGGGTCGCCACAGCGGAACTCCAGTCTGCTAATGATTGGCAGTAGATTTTCATGAACGCTGATGTGCCAGCTCGACGTCCAACCTTCAATGAAGGCATGCCCATTTATGCATGTCTTTCGAATGCTACCCAACCGCGAGGAGGACATGCAGACCCAAAAATCTTGTCATTTACAGTGTCTTGACTCTCCTTTTCATATGTGATTTGGGAAAAATATATCCTAACACCTGTACAAACTATATTATCTAAGAGGGCTGTAAGCTCTCTAATAACAGTCAAGGAGCTCTTGTAGATGAGATCATTTGTACCAACATGAATAAAAACAGCTCCATAATTCCTTACATTAAGATATCCTAAGGCCTTTCACACATCCTTTATTTTTGCTCCTGGCAACATAGTGCTTTTCATTGTTTATCTTTTCTGCAAATTAAGTATCAGTTTCTCTAATAACTGAATCTTCAATTACAAGTATATCATTTCTGACCAGATCTGAAGAATCTCCAACTTCTAATTTAATAATATCTACTTCATCAGTTGTTGCAAATTAATGATCTTCATCACCATTAGCCTTATTAGTCCATCTGTTTTCATTGTTTATTAAATTTACAGGCATACAATTTTCATTCAGCTGTCTTTGTACTTCCACAGTTTCAGCCATATTGTCAGGCTTCGGTCTTTCTCCTCTCTTTTCTTACAGTAATATTCTTCAGTCCTTCAATGTTTAAATTTGATTTCTTAGTTTTCATCTGCCCTTGCTTCTTTATTCTACCTTCTTTGTTGGAAACATGATGATATTTTCTGTTGAGTTAATGTTTTCTGATTAAACAATGTTACAATTCCCTGTAATCTGTGTTAGATAAAAAAGCAGTTCCTTGTTAGAAAATATTCCCTTTGCATTAAGGACATTAATCTGTTTCTTTTCTTTTTTTTTGGAAGCTTCTTCCTTTCTTTGCTGCTTTTTTGAATATGCCTTGAATCCTCAGATTAATACTTGTATCTGGAATTCTAAAGTTGTCATCTGTAGTATCATGTGTAATAAGGCTTGAGTGATCTTTACTAACAATAGACATTTCCTGTCCTAAATGTTTTAGGTTGTTGGAAGTTTGGTAGAAGAGAGGAGGAACAGCCTGTTCAGGCTGGTGGGAGGAGAAGAGGGGTAGGCTATCCCTCTTCTCTTCCCCCTCTGATGTTGGATGTTCATTTTAATGAGTTGGGAAAGGAAAGTGAGCAGTTGGACACTGCTTGATAAGTAAAATAAGCGAGTGGCGATAAGCCTGCTGCTGTTTTGGTTGGATGTTTAATTTAATAAGTGGTAAATGAACTGAGTGATTGGACACTGCTTTATAAGTAAATAAGCGACTGGAGGTAAGGGCACTGCTTACCGGGTCAGGGTGACCAAGGTCACACTGTCCTGGTTAATATTATGGATGTTTATACTATGATTAATATCAACTATACTATGTTTCAGTTGTAGTTAATAAATATTGGTTAACAAAGTTATGTTTATGGAAGGTTAATAAAGGTCATCAAATATCATTGAGTGTGATGTGTTTATTGAAGGGGACTGGGACAAACATGCTTGTCATGAATATGGTAAAATGCTGACAGCTGTGATCAAAGGTCACACTATGTGGCTGCCGGCCATCTCTCTTGGTTTATCCATGAATGTATCTGTACAAGGCTCTGCATTACTGCATTTTAAAAACTTTACAGGATACACATGCATCTCCAAAACAGATAGTTTGTATAGGTAGTTCATGAAAGCACTCAGTCATAATATCCTGCTAGCATAATCCTTGCCAGAGATGAGATACTGCTTGGGACTTCATCCATTTGCCATATTGCTGCAAGTTTCCTTGGTGACAGATGGTTCCCTTTATCACTTTGCATTGTCCCAGTGAATTCACTTTCTGGCCTCCTGAACAGTTTATACATTTTTGCAACTTTACACTTTGATGTAGCTATCAACTGAACTGTTGCTTCTTGCTGTAAAACTAAGATGAAGTGAAATATCATCCTTTTTTTTTTTAATAATAGGTCCTGTGGCATGAAGCATAAGACACACATTTCATTCACCTTAGATTGATGCTGACAATGCCAGAAGAAATACTAGAATTTTTAAGGCTGCTGTAAGAATCTCTACGATCCCCCCCCAAAAAAAAATTTCCTCAAAGATCTTCTGGATAAGTAGGCACATTTGCACAAATGTCAGTAAAAGTCCTGGTGTGCTGGTATTGTGAATGCAAAGATGAGTTACTAAATAAATATTTTCCAAATGATATTTCCATCAGAATTTAGTATGTGATGTGCAAGTCTCTGTGATTCTGACAATTAAAATTAGAAATCAACAAGAACAGTTTTATGGGGAAAGTGTAACTTTCAGTTTGCTATAAAACACTGCTGTGCTAGTAACACCCACTTATTGCTGTATTACTGTGCTTAGATGGGCACATAGGAAAAGAAAGGAAGCAATGCAGTACTGAATCCTGACAAACTGCGATAGGCTCTTCATAGCTAAATGAGTTTTGCCGAATGATGCACACAGTGAAAAATCTCTTCTATTCCTTCATGACAAAGAATATTATGTTTCTGAATCCTAATTTGAGCTATGCTCAGTAATAATTTAAGAAAAGAGAAGTATAACAAGGTTAAAATGAATGAGTGATACATGACTAATAAACAAGGAGATAAATGGATTTACAGATATATTGACTAATATAATTATGATTTTAAGAAATATAAACTTTTGCTGGAGCTTAATTTAATCCATGTATTCTACTAATCTGGTTTAGACATAATGCTGTAAAGCATTATATAGTCAATGTATAGTATTATCTTTATTCTGCAGAGAATTTGGGGTCTTGCCAGTTTTACAATAATCACATGTGGCACACCACTTTTAATAATGAAGAAAGGCTCACATCAGTTTTATAAATTATTGACAGGTTGACATGAGTTCAGGTGTTCCAGGTGGATGCATAACATGGATTTTCACTCTGTTTCTGATCTGGTAGATGTCAAAACTGCTAACAGCTTGCATATGTCTAGAATATTTGCAGATAAAAGAAAAAAAATATTTTATAGCAAGTTTATCAGGCACTTTTATTTTCATCTTAATTTAATTTTCCCCCTGTCTACATAAAGTGAAATATATTCCCAGTTTACTAATGTCAGCAAATTTTGCAAGTATGAAGCAGGATATCTGAGACAGATGATTGCCATTAGGAAAGCCAATGAACAAACTCTCTCACCTTTGGGGAGGCAAAACGGCAGTGTATCACAGCATGTGATGGTCTGAAAGGGATGGCAGTTGTATCTTCTTGAGGCAAGAACTCTGTGGGATATCTGCATTTTAGAGCATTTTAGTGAGGTCTCAGTGGAAGGATTACTGCACCTTCACATGAGGTGGAGAGTAATGAAATCTTATTACTTTATTTTCTGAGATACTGTAAGAAACTTCCATCCCAATGGTTCACAGATGGTTTGAAGAAATGGCAAGTATATGTTAAAGGAATCTCTTGAGGTACTTTAATTAGAGCAAAGATTTTCTGCAGAGAGTAATTTGATAAATTATGCAGAATAACACTTCAGGATGTTGAGGAGGAATTAATCTTTCTGCTGCTTATTTATCATGCACCTGATTAGATGTATTCGATACTTATGTTACCAAAAAAAAAAGTGTTGAGTCAGACTTTTTTTATACTTCTGACTAAAAAATG
Source organism: Protopterus annectens (assembly GCF_019279795.1). NCBI lineage: Eukaryota > Metazoa > Chordata > Ceratodontiformes > Protopteridae > Protopterus > Protopterus annectens. The sequence goes on from NC_056730.1 coordinate 822,868,953, forward strand.
ATGTAAAATGTCTACTACACATCATGCAATCAAGGAGGAAAACTCTGACCTTCCGGGAGGACATTGAAAAAGTCAGTCTGCATCACTTTTTTCCGGTAAAGATATATTACTAGTCCACATACCTCTCAACTTTTTTGGGCAAGAAATCTGGACAGAGCTAAAAATAATGAGAGGATAAAGGCCCAAAAATAGGCACAGATTTTAAATATTGCTCTTATAAACTTATAAACTTGTTAGAATAATAGGTTTTGCATTAACATACATTTTCTGAAGAATGTGAAGCATTAAATTCAAATGTCTATCATTATTTAGTGACTTCAGTCATCGGTCATTTGACAGAAAACCACACATTTTATGAGAATTAGACTAAACATATACACCAAAAATCTGGCCATTCTGTGAAAATCTGGACAGTTGAGAGGTATGCTAGCCCAATAAGCTGGTTGAAGTCTCCTCAGGGTTACATCTAGGGAGATAAAACTGATGGTTTTACTTTAATGTGTGAATAAATAAGCCCTGCATAAATGTTATTTATTGTTTTTCATGTTTTAAAATTTGATGTCAATCTCTAATGTGCGAATAACTTAACCTTACTCCTATACTGCCATGACAGCTACATAATGAAAGCATTCATTTGATATCTGATGCTGCATCTATTTCAGTTGCTTGAAGTTTTAAATTATCAAAACTCATATGGTTGAGGCTATATGATCAACAATTTTAAAATGTTAAAAACTAACTAGGAAGAAGAAACAACATTTTAGCAAGGGGCAAGCCCCCCTGCAACCCCCACACTCCTTGTTAAATATATATAGTAACCCTGAGATCACATTACAGTAGGGAAAAGGGCACATTCCCTAATTCCTCACTGTACCACAATCTCCATGCAACTCTATTTCTTCTTCCTAGTTGGTTTTGAATATTTTAATTTGCCAGTCATATGGTTTCAACCTGTATATTAAGCTGTATCTATCTGCTGTGGAGCTTTTCTCCCCGGGCCTCTACTGAAAATGGACATATATCCAGCTAGACTAGCCCGGTCAACAAATGTAAAATAAATAAATAAATAAAAATTTGCCAGTCATATGGTTTCAACCATATGAAACCATATGACTGGCAAATTAAAATATTCAAAACCAACTAGGAAGAAGAAATAGAGTTGCATGGAGATTGTGGTACAGTGAGGAATTAGGGAATGTACCCTAATTCCTCACTGTACCACAATCTCCTTATGGTTTCACCCATATGAATCCGCGGTGGTGGTGCTGCGGTAGCGTTGTCACCTTACAGTAAGACGCTGTCCGGTTCGATTCTCAGCTAGACCATCTTCTGCGTGGAGATATGTGTGAATGGGCGTACCTTTGTTGAAGGTTGTGCGTCAGGGCAGGTAACTCGGCACGTAAAAATCAACTACCAATCATTAGTGGACCGGAGTTCCGCTGTGGTGACCCCCTAATCGGGAAAAGCCGAAAGACACAACATGGTTTCAACCATATGGGTTTCAACAATTTAAAATTTCAACCAACTGAAATATACCAGGACACAGAATCAAACTGAGCAGGTGAAAGCTGGTTCAATAACAAATTCAAAAGCACCATATGAAATAAAGAACTACTTAACACAGCACTATATAAAACATTTGTTTAATTTCACAAAAATAAAGACAATAACAATATATAACATATGAGCACTTTCACATCAAAGGTGCCTCATCAGATCTAAAAACAAACTAACAAACAGTGCTTAAATACAGTTAAGAAAGCTCAAAATTACCTGGTCAAGTTACATGATTTCAGCAAAGGTTTTAAAGGTGTATCCTCATTTAATCCTTTCCCTCTATCAGATTGTAAAATTAACATCCTTTTAACTTCCAAGCATTCTGTTTTTGTCTTAATATTATCTCCTCTAGCTCTTACATTCTATAATTCTAAAACTAAAAAATTAAAGGTGCGTTTATTACCAGCTTTACAAGTGTGGTTATACAAAGCATTCCTACTATCGCATCAGCTTATTTCATACAAATGTTCCCTGATACGATTCTCCAACATTCAATTCACCTTCCCAACACAGTAACATCCACACTGATCACAAACAGTCAGGTAGACCAGGTTGCTACTAGTACATTTGGCATAAAAATTGTATTTAAAGGCATGTCCAGTAACAGGATGTGCAACAGTATCTTCAGTTTTAACATATTTACACATGGTACATAGCCTGCATGGATGTGTCCCTTTCCTAACAGAAACAGAGGGTTTACTGCTAACCAGAGGTTTCTAGGTTCATAGATTCATAGGTTCATACTAGGCTATCTGCCCTAGGGCATTTATAAGCCTAGCCAGAATGTGTTTGGCTTTCACCACCCATTTTAAATTAATTTTGCTATGCCATTTTTTGAGGTTAGTATACTGTGCCTCTGTCTAACAGTGACACAGAAGTGATACCCAGGGTAAACCTACGATCTCCCATCCACTCATCAAGATTCCTCTTGAAGAGAGTCAATGAGGGACTCTGCCTAACCTGGACTGGGATTTTATTCCAGAGTGAAGGGAGCCTCTGGGTTATGAATCTGTCCCTCCAGCATGTCCTATTTATTTCGGTGCTGAGGTTCAAGTCTCTTGAGCGTGTAGCTCGATGGGATTTGGATTTTCTGAGTTGCAGCATGTCCATTAATTCCGGGTTGGACATGGCTTTATACGTCAGGCACAGATCGCCTCTGAACAAGCGGTATGCCACTGAGTAGAGCTGGAGTTTCTTTAACCGGGCAGCATATGGCATCTGTTTGAGCCCTTTGATCCTCTTGGTGAGGTACTTTTGGGGTCTTTCCAGTTGCTGCAGGTGTCTGGTAAGGTACATCCCAAAAGGGGCATTGTACTCAATTATGGGCCTGATGAGGGATGAGTAAAGAGGCACGATGACCTCCCCTGATCTAGATGTGAATCCCTTCATGATTAGGTGGGCTATATAAAATGTTTTTCTAACCACTTTGGCCACGTGGTTGTCAAATGAGAGATTGCTATCAACTTGGGTCCCCAGGTCCCTAATTACTTCTTCTGTACTTAATGGATTACCACCTATGTGGTAATTTGTGGGCCCTTTGTTTTTGCCAAAGGGGATGACTATACACTTTTTGGCGTTTAGCTTGAGGCCATGGCTCTGGCACCAGTTGTCTGTTTCTATGAGGCCCTTTTGGAGGATGCTTGTGTCAGCTGGAGAGTCGATTATGGCGCCCAGTTTGCAGTCATCTGCGAACTTGGTCAGCCACAGTCCTTCCATGTTGGCCTGTACCTCCGAGAAATATATACCGAACAAGAGAGGTCCCAGGACTGAGCCTTGTGGGACGCCACTTGTAACTGGTTTGTAGTCTGACATGGCTCCAGCAATTCTAACCATGTGGGTTCTGTCCTTGAGCCAGTTTGCAACCCATCTAGTGGCATAGGGGTTTATATTTAAGCTGGTGAGCTTATCTATAATGCCTGAGTGGGGTATTGTATCGAAGGCTTTTGCGAGGTCCAGGTAGGCTGTGTGGACCACCTTCCCTCGACAATGGCCTTGGTGACTGTTTCAAAGAAATCGACCAGGTTTAAGAGGCAGGATCTGCCCTTAACAAAGCCGAACTGGGTAGGATCCAGTGTCTGTAGGTCCCCAATATCTTTATTTATGAGGTCCATGATGATCCTTTCCATAGCTTTGCAGACCAAGCTAGTCAGGCTTATGGGGCGATAGTTTCCAGGATCCGTTGAAGCACCACCTTTGTGGAGAGGGACCACAGTTGCTGTACGCCACTCTTTGGGTACATATCCTGTAGTAAGGCTGAGATTGAACAGTAGTTTTATGTTTGGGTTTAGCTCTTCTTGGAGTTCATGTAGGACGCAGCCCGGGACACTGTCTGGTCCCATTGATGCTGTGTTTTTTGCTTTGGAGAGGGCGGCTCTTACCTGAGCATCTGAGATGTCAGGGGGGCAGCACTCTGCTGGGATAAATATTTGCCCTTTGGTGGGGCGGGAAGTTTGCACTGAACCTGTCAGCTAGGATGTTGGCAATGTCTGTGGGTTCAGTGTATTTTTTGTCATTTTGGACTAATTCTGAGCATATCTGGGAATTACCACCCAGGTTCCTAACATAACTAAAGAAAGCTTTGTGATTATCCTTAGTGTCCTGTGCAATTTTTCTCTCGAAGCTGGCCTTAGACGATTTTATGAGTGCCTGTAGTTTTTTGCTAATACTGATCAGAGATGCCTTCCCTTTTTGGAATTTTGCTCTATCATTTAGTAGCTTCCTCCTTCTATTGTATAGTTTGTTTATGGTTGGGGTCCACCAGACAGGACGTCTGCCTTTGGAGGATTGGGTCTTGGTTTTATTTGGGATTGCATGATCCATGCATTCCTGAAGGTGTTCATAGAATGCGATTATAAAGGATTCTGTGGTCTGGGCCGTATTTTCCACAGTTTCTTAATGGAACTATTATTTGCATAGCAAAAGTGTGGAACTTCACCAAGGAAGTGCCTTCATCTGGCATCAGTAGTCAAAATATGCCGATTCTTCCTAATGATGTCACAGATTAGTTGAATGTCATTTGAATAAGAGACACACATTGTAAAATTATTTTTGAGGGGAATGGGCACTCACACAGTCAGAACAGATTTGGTCAAAAGAGACCACAGGTGTCAGGGCAATTGGAACTAGGGCAGCTGTAAGGAGCAAGATTCAACGATCCTAGTTGCTGATATATCCCCCCTAACTCTGAGTAATGAACAGCATGAGGCACTCAGTAAAAGTCTTACTTTCATTCTCGCTAGAGGCTCATCCTTACACAAGGTCCTCATTGATTTAAGAGTCTTTGTCCATAAGATCTCGCTTAGGATTCTTAATGGCAATAACGCTTATGAGTATATTGGCTTTAGGAAGCCTATCTAGTTTGTTCCGACCAACTGTCCTTTGACTGAGACATTCTTAAAGCTTTGTTAAAGTGATATGTATGAGTTCATGAAACTGAAATATTGCAAGATGTTTCATAATCTTTTGGACATTCAGTTTAATACGCTTTTTGAGCTGATTTCAAATGAGCATGTTTATGTGCGCCCTGCAGATTAAGGTGGTGCCATTGTCCTTATGGATACTATCAATTATCTAGAAAGTATGTATTTACTGCTAAATGATGTTGATACTTATGCTGAATGTCAAAAAGGTGACAGATTTCTAAGGTTATTCAGAATGTACATAGTAGCATTCATGAGCTGTTAATGGAAGGTATAATAAGCAGAGATTTGTATGTTTATTTCATTGTTGAATTTCCTATTATTCCAATACTCTATGGCCTTCCTAAGATTCAGAAGTGTTTGGATACACCCATGAGACCCATTGTTTCAGGCCATGGGTCGGTGACTGAACCATTGTCAATTTACATTGAAAAACAGTTACATCCTTTTCATAGTTTCATAGTTTCATAGTATAGTACTAGGCTATCTGCCCTGGGGCATTTGTAAGCCTAGCCATAGTGATGTGGCTTTTGCCACCCCATGAAATGGTACAAAAATGTACAGAATAAATCTAGAATACTGTGCCTCTGTCTATTAGTGACACAATGAAGGTCCATTTATATAATAGAATTAGTTTACTGTGCCCCTGTCTAGTAGTGACACAGATGTGACCCCTGGGGTAAACTTACGATCTCCCATCCACTTATCAAGATTTCTCTTGAAGAGAGTCAGTGAGGGGCTTTGCCTAATACGAACTGGGATCCTGTTCCAAAGCATGGGAAGCCTCTGGGTTATGAATCTATCCCTCCAGCATGTCCTATTCATACTTCTGCCGAGGTTTAAGTCTTTAGCTCTCGTGGTCCTGATGGATTTGGATTTTTTGAGGTGGAGCATGTCCATCAGATCCTGATTGGACATGGCCTTGTACGTCAGGCAGAGATCACCTCTGAGCAGGCGGTATGCTACTGAATAGAGCTGAAGTTTCTTTAGTCTGGCAGAATAAGACATATGTTGGAGACCCTTGATCCTTTTGGTGAGGTACTTTTGTGGTCTCTCCAGCTGTTGCAAATGCTGGGTGAGGTACATACCAAATGGGGTATTGTACTCAATCATGGGTCTGATGAGGGAGGAATATAGGGGTACAATGACATCCTTGGATCTGGATGTGAATCCCTTCATGATGAGGTGTGCAAGGTAGAATGTTTTTCTAACCACTTTGGCAACGTGGGTGTCAAATGAGAGGTCGCTGTCTACTTGGGTCCCTAGGTCTCTGATTACTTTTTCCGTACTCAGTGGGTTGCTGTCTATGAGATAATTTGTGGGTACTTTGTTTTTTCCAAAAGGGATGACTATACATTTTTTGGCATTTAGTTTAAGGCCGTGACTACGGCACCAGTTGTCCGTTTCAGTGAGGCCTTTTTGTAGGATGTGTGTATCTGCTGGTGTATCGACTATGGTGCCTAGTTTGCAGTCGTCTGTGAACTTTGTCAGCCACAGCCCTCCCATGTTTGCTTTAACATCTGAGAAATAAATGCCGAACAAGAGGGGTCCCAGGACAGATCCCTGTGGGACACCACTTGTGACTGGCTTTGAGTCTGACATTGCTCCAGCGATTTTAACTTTATGGGTTCTGTCCTTTAGCCAGTTTGCAACCCATCTAGTGACATAAGGGTTTACTTTTAAGCTGTTTAGCTTATCTATGATGCCTGAGTGGGGTATTGTGTCGAAGGCCTTAGCCAAGTCCAGGTATGCTGTATGGACTGCTTTGCCTTCATCAATGGCTCTAGTGACCGTTTTGAAAAAGTCAACCAGGTTTAAAAGGCAGGATCTGCCCTTTACAAAGCCAAACTGGGTGGGATCAAGTGTCTGTAGGTCTCCTATGTCTCTGTTTATGAGTTCCATAATGATTCTTTCCATAGCTTTGCAGACCAGGCTAGTTGAGCTTATGGGGCGGTAGTTTCCAGGGTCTGTAGAGGCACCCCCCTTGTGGAGTGGGACCACTGCTGCTGTATGCCAGTGTTCAGGTACATATCCCGAAGTAAGGCTAAGGTTAAATAGCATTTTTATGTGTGGGTTTAGCAACTCTTAGGAGTTCACGTAACACACACCCCGGGATACTGTCAGGTCCCATTGATGCTGTGTTTTTTGCTTTGTTTAGGGCGGTTCTCACTTGGACATCTGAGATGACAGGGAGATTACATTCAGCTGGGATAAGTATTTTTTCTTTTGGGGGTGAAGGAGGGGAGAAATTTGCACTGAACCTGTCAGCCAGAATGTTAGCAATATCTGTGGGTTCAGTGTATTTTTTGTTGTTGCGAACCAACTCTGAGCATATCTGAGGGTTTCTGCCCAGGTTTCTAACATAGCTGAAGAAGGCTTTGTGGTTATCTTTAGTGTCCTTAGCGATTTTTCTCTCAAAGTTTGCCTTGGATGTTTTTATGAGAGAACGTAGTTTTCTGCTAATGTTGATCAGAGATGTCTTCCCTTCATGGGATTTCGCTCTGACATGCAGTAGCTTCCTTCTTTTATTATACATTTTGTTTATGGCTGAGGTCCACCAGACAGGACACTTACATTTGGTGGAGAGGGACTTGGATTTGTTTGGGATTGCATGATCCATGCATTCTTGGAGATGTCCATAGAAAGCATTTGTGAAGGATTCGGCATTGTGGGATGTGGTATCCACTGGCACAGTGGGCTTAAAGGATACCATCTCAGTCTTAAGAAGGGTGAAGTCTGCTTTTGAGAAGTTTTTCACTGTGGTATTTTGTGCTGGGGGTGGAGGTGAGATATGTATATCCAGGGTGATTAGTTTGTGGTCAGATCTCACTAGTGAGAGGTATACTTCCAGTGTGGAGCATTTTGTCCCCATGTTTGTGATGATCAGGTCTAGTATATTATCTCCCCTAGTGGGAGAGGTGACTAGTTGTTCCAGTGCATTTGAATTTATGAATTCCAGGAACCTTTGGGCTAGGGTATTAGGGCTAGAATAATGTACCCAATCTATGTTTGGGTAGTTGAAGTCTCCAAGTATGATGGTATTTTGTGATACATTCATATCCTCCAATGTCTTCAGGAAGGCTGAGTGGGGTTCTTGAGATTGGGAGGGTGGTCTGTAACATGCTACCAGTTGTATAGCAGTTTTGCCTATGGTTAGTTGCACCTGTATGGTCTCTGATGCTTCATGTGTTGCTACTAACCTGGAGGTGTGGGTGTCCTTTATGAATATGGACACTCCCCCTCCCTTTGTGGTTCGGCCCGGGTTTTGGGGCCGAAAAGCATGATACGAGGTATAGCCTGGTAGCGCTGGGGTGCTCTCAGGAGCCTTGAACCAGGTTTCAGTTACTGCACAGATTTCGATGTTCTCCATGCTGAGGAGTGCATCAAGTGCCTGCATCTTGAGATTTAGACTTCTGGCGTTGAGCAGCATTACCCTTAGTTTCTTTCCATTTTTGTTTTCTAAGGAGGTGGGTTTGTCTTTTGAGCCTTGCCTAAAAAAGGCACTATGGGGGTGGCAAGAGCCTTAGCCAATATCCGGAAGCCCAGTGGTGACAGGTGTAAGCCATCCCTTGCGAAGCAGAGTGGCTTGTCCAACATATCATCCCAGGCAGACAGACATTGGATCCCCTTAGAATGACACCAGTACTTGAGCCAATTGTTAAAGCTGATCATCTTGTCTTTGTATTGTGGTATCATTCTTGGTGAGGGCAAGATGCTGCTCAGGGTCAGGGTCATACCAGCCTGGGCTACATAATCGGAGAGCTCCTCTATTTCTCTTTTCATGTAGTCCAGGGAGGTACGTCTCAGGTCATTCACACCAGCATGGACAATGACGGAGTCATATTTGTACTTGCTTTGGAGTGACCTGAGTGCGTGTGTTATGTGGCGGATCCTAGCTCCCGATAGACAGCTCACAGTCACCTTCTCCTTGTTCAGCCTGGTCAGTGGGACATCAGTGTGTCTGACTATGGAGTCACCTATTACTAGTGTATCAGGCAAGGTGTTTGGCCTTATGGGCTGCGATTGGTTGACACACTGATTTATTGAAGTATGTGTTGCATGTGTTTTGTTTTGAGGTGGTGGATTTTTGGATGTCTGCTTTGGGAGCCTCTGTTGTTTTGGTACGTTTTTTATTAGAGCCTCCGAGTATGTCTTTGTGTTTTTATGTGTTTGGTTTGCAGTTGTGTTAGGTCTATGTGGGACTGGGATTGTTGTGTGTGTGATTGCCATCTCCTCCTGTCTGGTCATGCCAGCCCTGAGTTGAGAGAGTTCAGCCACCAGTTTGGCTATATAGTTGCAACTCTCACATGTATTTGTGTTTGTTGGGAGGAGGAGAGGGTTGCTGTGTACATGAGACAATTGTAGCATTGTCTCAAGATACCCAGATTGACCAGTCGAACTGGAGACGATGCCAGTAATCTACCACTCGACATGCTAGAACAGTATAAGGGAGTGGTATACCTTTAAGGGAAGTGGATATTCACAGGGGTGGTAAGTAGATGTAGTGCTTTACTTAGTACGAGAGTGCTTACTTAGTAGAGAAGTATTGAGAACAAGTGCTAGGCTTATAATACAGTGAGTAGTCTGGTTATACTAAGAGTAGAGCTTCCTTAAGGGAAAATTTGAAGAGCAGACTTGGCGGAGCCAGAAAAAGTTTAACCTTGTTTAACCAGCGCTGCGCTATGCGCACGACCTCGCAAAGCCGTGCAAACGTGGATTTTAAACAGTGAACTACAAAAGAGCTAGAAATGGTCCAAAATAACCAATTACTACAGCTTCTTGTGCTGAGGTCACTTCCCCCAAGGACAGGTAGGCTGCTCAAGGCTCCCCACTCCCACTGGTGAGCAAAGAAACTTCCTTCTATCCAAGTAAGGTAATGGACAACACAGGGACTACACCACAGCCCAGAATACAGCAATGCCTGTAAACAGGTCTAAACTAGTCGAGGAAGGCGGGAAAACAAGGATTTTTTTTTTGTTTTTTTGGTAGAAACACACAGAAAATGCAGAAACAGTGATAAATTAGTTACACAGGCTAGCACACTTTAGTGGGCATTCTCCACAGTTAAATTAAACAAACAAACAAGCAAACTTTCGATCAAATTCGACTAAAATGTAACTTTAAGTGCAGATTTTAAAATAATGCAGCAATCAGTTAAAAAAACAGTTCAGGCTAGTTCAAGGTAAGCTACAGAAGCTATTTCAAGTGAAAAAAAAGCAAAGATACTTAAATCCAGAAGGTAGTCACTTTTCTGAGTTCCCTGCTGCTAGGACCACTCTGTAAACCCACGTGGAGCTTGTCTGAGCAGTATAGCCAGAAAAAAACGCCCAGAGGTGGATTTTAAACAGTGAACTACAAAAGAGCTATAAATGGTCCAAAACAACCAATTACTACAGCTTCTTGTGATGAGGTCACTTCCCCCAAGGACAGGTAGGCTGCTCAAGGCTTCCCACTCCCACTGGTGAGCAAAGAAACTTCCTTCTATCCAAGTAAGGTAATGGACAACACAGGAACTACACCACAGCCCAGAATACAGCAATGCCTGTAAACTGGTCTAAACTAGTCGAGGAAGGCGGGAAAACAAGGATTATTTTTTGTTTTTGTTTTTGGTAGAAACACACAGAAAATGCAGAAACAGTGATAAATTAGTTACACAGGCTAGCACACTTTAGTGGGCAGCCTCCACAGTTAAATTAAACAAACAAACAAGCAAACTTTCAATCAAATTTGACTAAAATGTAACTTTAAGTGCAGATTTTAAAATAATACAGCAATCAGTTAAAAAACAGTTCAGGCTAGTTCAATGTAAGCTACAGAAGCTATTTCAAGTGAAAAAAAAGCTAAGATACTTAAATCCAGAAGGTAGTCGCTTTTCTGAGTTCCCTGCTGTTAGGACCACTCTGTAAACCCACATGGAGCTTGTCTGAGCAGTATCCTTTTATTGATAAGATAAATACTGTACTTAGAGACACTAAATATTTTTTGATGCAATGGTTTGACTGGTCCTGCAGAAGCAGTATGAATGATGTCATATTGGTTACCATGGATGTAGTGTCCCTTTTTACCATAATTCCTAATGATGTAGGAATAGACTTTGTTAGGCTGTTTCTGTTTAAAAATTTGAGTATTCCATAAGCCAGATACACTTGTTATGTTCATTGTTTGACATACTTAGCAGTAATGTTTTCATGTTTTATGACAGCTATTACCATCAGAAAGTCGAGGTAGTCATGGGCACCATGTGTGCAAACAACTATGCCAACATGTTACTCACACATTGGGAGCCTCTGTATGTTCTAGACAGATGTAATTTATTTTTGCAGCACATCTCACATTATGTATATTTTGTGGATGATGTGTTCTTCATGTGGACTGGCTCAATTGAGACCATGAATGAGTTTGTGGATTATTTACATCAAACTACTGATTTTTTAAAGTTCACATTTAAGCATTCCCAAACCTCAATAAATGTTCTTGAAGTTTGCATCTTGAGTACCCCAAATGGTTTTGACACTTAACTTTATAGTAAATCATGTAAGAAAGTGAGCACACTGCACTATCAGTTTAAGTATCCCAAGTATGTAAAGCAGAATGTGCTAAAGGGCACTTTGATACACATGCAAGACTGAACAGAAAGCATGAGAATATGCTCTCCTCCTTTGATACCTTGAATGAGGACTTTTCTTCTAGCGGGTACTCTGAACATGAAATAGGGATGGTGCATCAAGAGGTTCTGCCACATAGAAATGATTCAGCTAGGCCCTATTTTTCTAACTTTTGTGTTGATACTGTGTTAAGACAGAACAATAACGGAAATTATTTTAGAAGGTGTGTCACTTATTCAAATGACATTCAACCTATCTGTGTTGTGTCACTTATTCAAATGACATTCAACCTATCTGTGATATTATTAGGAAACACTGGCATATTCTGACTACTGGTGCCAGATGCAGGAACTTCCTTGGTGACGTGCCATTCTTTTACTATACACATAATACTTCTATTAAGAATCTGATATGCTATAAACCTCTGGTTAGCAGTAAACCCTCTGTTTCTGTTAGGAAAGGGACACATCCATGCAGGCTATGTACCATGTGTAAATATGTTAAAACTGAAGATACCGTTGCACATCTTGTTACTGGACATGCCTTTAAATACAATTTTTATGCCAACTGTACTAGTAGCAACCTGGTCTACTTGACTGTTTGTGATCAGTGTGGCTGTTACTGTGTTGGGAAGATGAATCGAATGGTGGAGAATCGTATCAGGGAACATTTGTATGAAATAAGCAGATGTGATAGTAGGAATACTTTGTATAAGCATATTTGTAAAACTGGCATTGAACACTCCTTTACATTTTTAGTTTTGGAATTATTGATTGTAGGAGCTAGAGGAGATGATATTAAGACAAAAACAGAATACTTGGAAATTAATATTCTATTCTATTAGGAAACACTGGCATATTCTGACTACTGGTGCCAGATGCAGGAACTTCCTTGGTGACGCGCCATTCTTTTACTATACACATAATACTTCTATTAAGAATCTGATATGCTATAAACCTCTGGTTAGCAGTCTCAATGAGACCCAATAACATTCCAAAAACATTAATTTTACAATCTGATAAAGGGAAAGGATTATACCTTTAAAACCCTTGCTGAGATCATGTGACTTGACCAGGTAATTTTGAACTATCTTGACTGTATTTTAAGCACTGTTTATTTGTTTGCTTTTAGATCTGATATGCACCTTTGCTGTGAAAGCTTTCATCTGTTATATATTTTTATTGTCTTTACTTTTGTGAAATTAAACAAGTGTTTTATATAGTACTGTGTTAGCTAGTTCTTTATTTTATTTTATTTTATTTGTTGCTATGGAAATATACCCCTAATGCCATATGAATATCATAGGGGCAATTTTGTTAAATATAATAGTATTGTTGCAAGAGTTCTCTACTCATAGGAAATGGAAGAACATCTTCATTTTGTGTTCTATTCAATGTTTTTATATTCAAACTTGTTGGTAACTCTATGACAGATCTCTAATCTTGTCTTTCTTTCCAGCAGACCAGGTAGACCTGAACAACTCATGAATCAGTAAATTGGGACATCCCCAGTACCTGCCCCTTTCCTTTATATCCAGGGAGCAGGTCATCACTGCTCTCTTAAAGGCAAAAAATACAGGTCTCAATAAGACCCAATAACATTCCAGGCTGCATCCTACATGAAATCAGGCAGGAACTTGCAGCACCATTAGGCACCCTATTCAACCAAAGCTTGAATACTGACTTTGTCCAAGGTGGAGGACAGCCACTGTCATCTCTTTGCACAAAGGTGGAGCATCCACCGATCTGGGAAATTATAGACCCATCAAACTAACTAGCCTGATCTACAAGGCCATGGAATGGATTATCATGGACCTCATTAATATGGACATTGGCAACTTCCAAACACTCAGTCCCACACAGTTTGGCTTCATCAAGGGGAGATCATGTATGTTGAATTTGGTCGACTTCTTTGAGATGGTCACCAGGGCCATCGATGAGAGGAAGGCGGTGCACGCCGCCTACCTTGACCTGGCCAAGGCCTTCAACACTATTCCTCACTCGGGCATAATAGATAAACTCTCTCAACTAGGCATCAATCTATATGTTACCAGATGGGTAGCAAACTGGCTCAGTTTTGAAATATAACAACTTCATATCTCAGTTACTCCCATGTCTATGGAATGAACTGTCCCTCTCAATTAAACTCAAAACTGTCAATTTATATTTTCAAGAAGTAATATTGGAACTAACTTTGGGTGGTATGATGCCAAGGAATCTTCTTGGGCTTGGCTTATATGGATCTATATTATATGTTTGAAGTCTGAAACTTCGAATCTCATATGATCGACTCCATATGAGCAAAGTTTTCAAACATCAAACATAAAATATAAACAAACTAAAACCAAAAAAAAACCTACCTGAATGCTCTATGCAGGGGGCAAGTTCCCCTGCACCCCCACACCCCCGCTACTTAAATATACCAACTCTGAGATTGCACTACATTGAAGTGAAGGAAAATATTCCCTATGGTGATCTCTGTTGAAACGTTTGATGTTTGAAAACTTCCCTCATATGATGCCGATCATATGAAATTCGAAGTTTTCAAACTTTGAACTTATAATATATACCCATCTTATATAGGCTCCAGGTCCATTAGCCTAGTACACACCTATGAATCTATGAACCTATGAACCTGATAGAATACACCTAGTCAAAATAGGAGAAGCCACCTCAAGCAGTAGATCCGTAACAAGTGACGTACCCCATGGTTCAGTCTTGGGGCCTCTGTTATTTGGGATATACTTTTCTGAGGTACAGGCCAAAATCAGTGGGCTATGGCTGACAAAGTTTGCAGATGACTGCAAGCTGGGTGCTAACATCACTTCTCCTAGTGATGTGGATATCCTCCAAGTGGGTTTCACTCAGACAAATGACTGGTGCCAGAAACATGGTCTCAAGCTGAATACCAAAAAATTTGTCATCATCCCCTTTGTGGAGAGTGATGTCCCCACAGATTATCACATTAATAACAAAGTTCTAATCACCCAATCAGTTGTGAGGGATTTTATCACCCAGGTTAATAGCAACCTGACTTTTGACCACCGTGTTGCTTCCATTGTACGGAAAGCCTTCTACATGGCCCACCTCATAAGTAAGGGTATATCATCCAGGGACAAGGAGGTCATAACATCCCTGCATTCTTCTCTTATAAGGCACATTATTGAGTACAATGCCCCTTTTGGCATGTACCTCGCAAAGCACATGCAGCAGCTGGAGAGACCACAGAGGTTTCTCACCAGGGGAATCCAGGTCCTCAAACATCTACCATACACAGATAGACTAAAAGCCCTATCCCTCTACTAAGTTTCATACAGAGTCCTCATAGGTGATCTCTGTCTGGCATACAAGGAGATCACGGACCCCTCCTTGACGGGACTGCTGCATATCCGCAAGTCAAGCTCCACTCGAGTAACGCACACGTGTGGCCTCAACCTGGTCTGTGACATTAACAAGACTTACTGGTGGAACAGATTTGTGTCCCTGTGGATTAGACTCCCTCTCCATGTCAAGCAGAGTACCCCTTTACCCTTTTTTTAGTGCAACCTGGATAACTGGATGGGAAACAGAAAATACACCCCTGGGATTCCACCCATGTCCCTGCTGGACAAGGGCATCAGGTGCTGACTTGTTGAAACATGGGCTAAACTCTTGGCTAGGCTTTTAACGGCCTCAGGGCCAATAGCCTTGTAACCTCCTATGATCCTATGATCATATGATCAACACTAGTTTTAGTTTTGTACTGTCTGACTGCAATGTTATTTTTTTTGTAAACTTTTGTATGGGAGTATTAAGTGTAAGACCTGTACTACTTTGTGGGAAGCCCAAGGTTAAACTATGTGCTTTTTTCTATGTGCACTTTCCTCCATGGTTACCAATGATTAGTCTATCTCACACAGGTCTCAAGCCCATTGATTCTTCATTTATGACGGCCAATCAGAGACTGGTGGAAGGATCAAGAACTGACCAGAGGTGATTCCCATTTAAGCATTCATGAAGGTTGTTGGAGTCCTTCACTTGCATATTTTATTTAGCAGGCCTATAGATCAAGGTATTTTGTTATCTCAACTGCAAGCAGATCTGTATCCACCCCCAGATTGGGGTCTCTTACTTATAATGGAGGGCCATCATTGGTCTTAGGCTAAGGAGCAATATGACTGACTTCCCCCCATGTTAACACGTTATTAATGAGTTTGGCATCTTTACATTAAAGACCTAGTCATACCAACTTGTTGGCTGACATAATGGGTTAACTTAAACATGAAGGCCTTCAGTGCATTCCTGTACTATTCATAGGTTCACAGTTTCAGAGAACAAGCTCAAGTCCTATTGATCATGAAGGAATTTGAAACACTGTATCTCATGCTCCAGCTTGCATGTGCCTAAGTATCTCTCCAATTACTTCTTGAAAATATAAATTGACAGTTTTGATCTTAATTGAGAGGGACAGTTCATTTCATAGACATGGGGGTAACTGAGATATGAAGTTGTTATATTTCATGGCGCAGTTGTTTTTAATTTTAGTTTGATGGCCGCAGTGGTGCAGCTGTTAGTGTCACCTCACAGAAAGAGGTTCTCCGGTTCATTTCTCGGCTGGAGTGCCTTCTGTGTGGAGTCTGCATGTCCTCCCCGCGGTCGAGTGATGTTTAAAGATATGCAGGTAGGTGTGTGCATGAATGGGTGTGCCTTCTTTGAAGGTCGGGCTGGCATCTCAGCACCGTAAAAATCCACTGCCAATCATTAGTGGACCGGAGTTTCATTGTGGCGACCCCTAATCGGGAAAAGCTGAAAGACATTAGTTTTCTCTAAGTGTCTACTTGTGTTCAGGTGTCTAGGTGTCTACTTGTATTCAGGTCACTACTAAGTTTTCTAAATAAGTGATCTCAAATATTAAGGGGTAATTTAATGCTCTGTATATCAGGCACAGCTCTCCTTTGAGAAGGTGATATGATGTTGAGAGAAGAAAGCTTGCTCTTGTAGTGTTACATTATAAGACAGGCTTTGAAATATTTTGAGTTTATTTATGAGGAATCTTTGTATGTTCTTTAACTTAATAAATGCCATGCAAGTAGGTTACAGAATATGTTAAGATGATTTTATAACTGATCTGATAAGAGATGTATAAAGGGGAAATTTAACTCTCTGTCATGACTATCAACCTAATGAAGGATCTGGTTGATAAATCCATATGATTTGCAGATTGTTGCAGCTATATGGGTATCAAGTGAATCGCTATTATTCACAAAGATGCCTAAGCATTTACTTTCTTGACAAGTTTTAATTTTTGATTTATGGTAGTATATAAAGCTAGTGTGTGGATTCAGACAGATATTAGAATACTACATTTTTAACACTAAAGCAATATAATTTCTACTGCACTATTACAGTGCAATGTTAAGTGTTGTTTGAAAAGGAGGTGATTTTGGAGGAATTAAGTACATTGTCAAATGTTTGCACTCCTCTGTATATTTGTATACCAGACATTAGAATCAAGGTAGAATAACAGGAATTAGAGAAAAAAAATCTGACAAAATGGGCATGCTGTTATATCTGCCCATGAAGGTTACTCCAAATGGCTTTTAAGACCAAGCAAATGCCTTTGATCCATAATGCTGTATAACATGCAACTACTCCTCTGGTAGGTGCTTCTATTGCAGGGAACAGACATCTTCCTCTCATGTGTACTGACCTAACTAGAATTACCAAATCACTGTCTTTTTCCTTCTCTTTTAGCTTATAAATTGATAACTGATGTCAGAGGAAAAATAACTTCAAAATGATCAACACACGGAAGGTTCAGGTTAAGGCACTTTAATCTTGCAGCAAGGAGACAAAAATGTGCTAATACAGAGTTTGTCTAACTAGAATCAGGAAGTGAAGCTATTCTTATACATTTCTTACAAGGCATTGCCTACTAAGCTGACGTAATAAATCACAAGTTCTTTCAATATTATTTCACAGCAGCTGTTTGTCCATGATTTTCTGCTGGCATATCAAGTTTACAAAAAAACTTCTTAAGAAAAACAACGTGGCCTTGATGACCACCAGTTAGATATGACTTCTCACTATGCAATGTTACCATTCAAGGTACTATGGCTAATTTGAGCACAAAGCAAGTACAGATCATAGTTCATTTCTTCAAGCAGTCTTTGTCTAATGTATCTTTTCTTTTCCGCAGCTGTGCATGTTCTCATAACAAGAACAGAGCTGATTGTTCATATTCAATCATGTTATAGAAAACAGTATTGTTCTATTCATTCATTTTCCTGACCTAGCAGATAATCACCTGCTTCTCAGTAAATTTCCAAAAGGCATAAACATGAATTTTGCTGTGCTAGCAAATACTAGGTCAGAGAGCATCTCGCAATTTCAGAAAGCATACTGCAGTTTGAAAAATCATCTTATAATTTCATACAGAATTAAGCTGTACATAAAATAGAATGAAATGTGTTAACCCTTTTAGCTTCTAATAAGCACTAAACATATACATTAATACATATTTTTCTAACATTTCCCCCCTGTTAATACTTTTTATTTTATTTTCAAAAGCATAAACAGTTGCTTCTTCTCCTAACCTCTTTCTGTTCAGAATTTGCAATTAAGAGAGTCATTCAGTTTAAACTTATGAAAGTGTTTCATTTTTCAACAGCTCCTCAATTTCAGTACTTTGATACAAAGTCTCAGAAACTGACATGTCTATAAAATCTTTGATTAATCTTTTCATGCAGGGAATACCACAACAAACACACACTCCTAATAGGAGTAATCCCACACAAATGGCAATCAGGATGTTCGTTAGGATGCTACCCCACCCCCCAAACAAATTCTGGAAAAAGTCCATCAGTGGGTTTGGGCCTGGTTTGGTCATGGCCGACACTTGCTGAATCACCTCAAGATGGTTGTTTATCTCATGCTGGTTGTCAGGAATATACGAACAGCACTCCTCTTTTATTAAAGCGCACGTACCACCTTTCGCCGCTAGGGTGAAGTCAAGAGCCATGCGGTTTTGAAGCACCACAGTTCTCATCGCGTTCAGTTCATCAGTCATTAATTTGAGAGCAGAAAAAGTTGCATTGCTCATTACTTCAAGAAGTTTGGACAATTTTCTCAGCTCCCAAATCGATTTCACTGCGCCATATGCAGGGGCTATACCTGCCCATGATATGATAGTGTCACTCAAGTCCATGTGTGTCAGTTTATCTTTGTTTTTCATGGAATTATGGTTTCTCCAGCCTGCTTCAATTCGTCCCACTGGATTTTCAGGCCTTTTGATTGGATTTTCGTTTTTCTTGGTGACCTCTCTGACATTTCGAATTTTTCCCTGAGGCAAGACTGCAGTGTGGCGTATGGCCGGAACCAGATAACCCAAAAAACAACTGCCGGACCAGTTCTCAGGTAACCATCTGTATGCCTTTTTCCCACAAACAAAATAACAATTCTCTACTTTACTATTAATATACACTTGCCCTGCATGAAACATTTTCTTATCAATAATAGATAGTTGTTTTAAAAATACAGGATTACGTTGTATCTCATCAATAGTTTTATGGATCGACTCAAGATATGAGTCATAGTTTGCATCACAGATATAACCTGCATTATTGGCTTTGGTATAACATTTGTAAGGAACAGTCACATTACAATTACTCCAACCTACCTGAACAGTATCATTTTTGTAAAAACATACAATTCCCTTTTGTGTAACAGGCAGGTACAATGCTATTTTGTCTTGCAATTTTACAGTTGTAGTATCAAAAAGCAAATTTTTCCAGGTCTCATTGACCCCTAGGGGGACAGCAGTCATTAATAATCCCCCGTATGCTGTTGGTATAGCTGTGCAAATCCAGCAATTCGAAACATTAAAAGTTTCAGCATACACATATTTAATTGCTTGGTAAGTGTTAAAGTTTGGATGCCAGTCTATGAGTGATTCACTTTTATTCAGTTCAGCTCATGTGACAGGAAAAAGGAAAGGCCACAACAAAAAGATTAATGTTATCAGTATGGCCAACAGAATGATCATGCAATACTTCTGAGGTTGTTCAACATTTCTATTTGCTCCGTATCTGGTCATTTTGTTCTTGTATAACAGTAACAAGTTTTTTGTCCAGTTCAAAGTTTTTAACCAATTTACAGTGTGTCAGATGAATACACGATGCTCGCTCTGCGATCTTGACTGCAGTGGGTGTTGACAGTAGCACTTGATATGGCCCTTCCCACTTCGGTGTGGTCCAATTCCTTTTCTTGATAACTTTCACCCAGATCCACGTGCCTGGGACTACTGCTGCTTCCAATGGTCTGGTTTGTTCTTTATCTGAAACAGAATTTAACTGCAAAAGTTGTTTATTACTTAAAAGTCGTCTCATATATTCTGCAAGTGAACTGTCAGCCTCCTGGTCTGCAGGCATAAGAGGTTTCCATTGAGGTATATAATATGCCCTCCCAAACAGTATTTCAAAAGGAGTTAACCCCTTTGCATTTGGAACAGTTCTCATGCTCAACAGTGCCAGAGGCAGGCAGTGCACCCAGTTCTTCTGTGTCTCACTAATCAATTTCCTAAGTTTGTTTTTCAAAACCCCATTATGCCTCTCTACTAATCCTGTGGATTGGGGGTTGTATGCACAATGGTTCTTTAAGGAAATTCTGAAATATTGGGTCAACTGTTGTATGGTTTGATTTACAAAGTGTGTGCCATTGTCACTGTCGATCTTTTCTGGTATGCCAAATCTAGGAATAATTTCTTTAACAAGGACTTTTGCAACAGTAGCTGCATCTGGATTTTTGGTCAGAAAAGCTTCCACCCATTTGGAAAACATATCTATAATGACAAGACAATATTTCTTATTTTCACATTTGTTTAGTTCTATGAAATCCATACAGATAGTATGGAACAGGTACGGTGGTTTTGGGAAACTCCCTTGCTTAGGCTTTAATGCACCTTGTGCATGATGTCTGTTACAAACATGGCATGCTGCACAAAAAGTTTTTGTGTAGTTTGTAAATCCATATGCAGTGAACACGCAGTCCACTAACTGTACCATCCCCCCTGTTGAGACATGGCACTGCCCATGGCTCAACAAAGCTGCATATCTAAACAAGTTAGATGGCAAAACTGGTTTTCCTTCTTTGGAGATGTACATCCCTTTCTCAAGAATTGTTCCTCGTTTTATCCATTTTTGTTTTTCTACATTTGTAGTAAGTGTCTGCATTGTTTTCAACATTTCTAAATCTAAAATCTCAGAAAGTTGTAATTCCTCACTCAAAAGAAATACTTCTGAAGATGAAGCTGCCTGCTTTGCAGCTGTATCAGCTCTCACATTACCTTTTGAAATCCTATCCTGTTGCTTGGTATGAGCTACACATTTACAAATAGCTACTTTCTGAGGTAACTGAATAGATTCTAACAAATTTAAAATAAATTGCACATGATTAATCGGTTTACCAGTAGATGTTATCATTCCTCTATTTTTCCACTGTTGTGCAAAAACATGTACAGTAGAAAAAGCGTACTGGCTGTCAGTAAAAATGTTTACACATTTACCCTTTGCCAAGGTACATGCCCTTGTCAAGGCAATCAATTCTGCTGCTTATGCAGATAAGTTGTGTGGTAAAGACTTTGCTTCTAAAATCTTAGTATCAGAAACTACTGCATACCCCACTAGGTTCTGTCCTGTAGGACCCCTTCTGCATGAGCTGTCCACGTAACATGTCACCTCGGCATCATCCAAGGGAACATCTGTTAGATCATTTCTAGGCAGTGTCTTTTGCTCAATCTTCTGCAGGCAGCTGTGTGGTGTGCCATCCGCAGGGGTCGGGAGCAAGGTAGATGGGTTTAAAGTTGTACATCGTTCAACTGTCATATGAGGTTGGCTCAAGAGTATAGTCATACAGGAAAGATGTCTAGCAGGAGAAAGATATGCTACTTTTTCTTGCAGTAAAATAATTGCAACTGCATGAGGCACTCTCAATGTGAGAGGGTGGAACAACACTACTGAGGCCGAAGACTGTACTGCCATTGCAGCTGCAACTACTGCTTGTACACAGTGGGGCAGGGATCGTGCCACTGGGTCCAGTTGTGATGAATAATAAGCTATGGGGCGTTGCTTATCCCCATGTTGCTGTGTTAACACTGATGTCATGTAACCTTGCTTACAATCTACAGTTTGGAAAAAACGTTTATGATAGTTTGGTAATCCTAAAACTAATGAGGATGCTATCAGTTGTTTCAGTTTGCAGAAAGCTGATTCTGCTTCTGGTGTCCATTGTAATAAATCGTGTGCTGCCATAGGTTTCTTGTATATCAAGTTGGTCAGTGGAGCAGACTCCAAGGCATAGTTTGGAATCCAGCTCCGACAGAAATTAGTTGTGCCCAGGAAGGACATAATTTCCTTCTTGGTAGTCGGTTTGGTGCTTGTAAAATTGCTATTTTTCTATCTTCATCTAATGTTCTGCCTTCTTTGGATATTACATATCCCGGGTATTTAACCTGCTTTCTCCAAAGCTGTAATTTGTTTTTGTTTACTTTATGTCCTTGAGTGGCTAGAAATTGTAGTAATGCTATTGTATCTTCTCTGCATTCTTGCTGGGTGGGGGGCTGCCAGCAGGATGTCGTCTACATAAAGTAAAATTTGGCTGCCTCTTGGTGGGCTAAATCCTGCCAAGTTGCTTGCCATCTCTTGTGTAAATATTGTTGGGCTTTCACAATACCCCTGTGGTAGTCGCGTATATGTATACCTTTTCCCCTGAAATTTGAATGCAAACCAATGTTGGCTGTCAGGTGTATCGGTATCAAAAAGAATGCATTGCTAATATCTACCACGGAGAAATACTTCTGTTGAGGCTTCAAATCATTCAATAGGGTGTGTGGATCTGGCACCATAGGTGCTCTAGGTATTACTGCGTCATTTACAGCTTGTAAGTCTTGGACCATACGCCATTCTCCGTTTGCTTTCATAACAGGAAATAAGTGTGTGTTACATGGTGAATCAGGAGATTCTACCAGTACTCCTTCCTTAAGTAAAACTGCTATTACAGGCTTGATTCCTACTTCTGCATCCTTTCTTAAGGGATACTGCCTCTTTTGAGGTCTGAATGCTGATTTTGGCATAATAGTAACTGGTCCTGCTGTACGAATTAGTCCTACATCTGATTTCCCTGTTGGCCAGAGAGTTTCTGGTATGCTCCGTAAAGCTTTTTCTTCCTCTTCTAGCAAGAGTGCTAATCAGCTGTCCTCGCTAGACTGCAAGTGTACAGCTGGGTGTGTCTGTGTTATCCAATTTAACTTCTGCTTTTGTATTCCCTGTTCTGATAATTCTAACTCTGTTTGTTTTTCCCACTTTGTGACTTTTTCTCCAAGATCTGCCCATTTCACATTCTTGTCCTTAGTTAAACTAACATGTGGTAATCGATTAGATTTATAGAGCGCAAAGAATTCCTGGGGCAATGAACAGCTGACTACACTGTTCCCTTCTGTGTCCCAGTACAGATTACATAATACTAATCTGTTTGCATGTTTTTTAAACAGTTCTTGCTCATATTCCTTATCAGGTCCTGGTATGCTACAATAATACAGAGTACAGTGCAACAAATGCTGTTTATCAGTGTCAAGGGAGGGGAACTTACTGATGGCTACATTCATCAGTTCTTCGGTTACTGCCCCTGGACCAGTCGTGACTAGGTCCTGGCTGTACCAATAAAATGTTTCACCCTCCGGTCGCACCACAAATGTATCCATTTGTCGCTGTGCTTCCATACCCTGCATAGTTGGTACTACTGCTATGCCAAATATCTGCATAAGATCTCTGCCCAAAAGGTTCACTGGGCATTTTACAGAAACAACAATTTTGCTTTTCTGGGTCATCCCAGAAACAGGGTCAGTTATTGCTATGTTATGGGAGAGTGACTCCCGATACAGCTGTCCATTAGCTAATATGTAATCAAGTGATTCTGAGTTCTCTGGTAGTTTGGAAGGATGTATCAGGGTTCGTGAAGCCCCTGAGTCACACAGGAATTTATCTTCCCAACCCTCTAGAAGTGTAACTTCCGGTTTTGTGTCTGCTAAATAGAGCTCTAGGCTCAACAATGCTAAGTCCAAAATTTCACTTTATTCACCATCGGTGAGTTCTTGTACTTCCCCTATTTCTTCTATCACATTCTCTACTCCCTCTATCACATTTGCTTTTGTCTTTTCTTGGTTATTCCCTTCTAGTGATTCTTGACTATCATATAGTCAGTCCTCACCCTCCTTATCTTCCATGGCTACCTTCTTGTTTTGCTTGCAATCCCTTGCTAAATGTCCCTTCTTTCCGCACTTAAAACATTCACCCCTTTTCTTTCTGTCTTCAAACTCTTCTGATCGTTTAGCAGATTGTTTGTTTCCCTGGGCATTTTTCTTGCCCTTTTTTCCAGACTGTACTACATAAACTTCTGCTCCATCTTCTACAGAAAATACTTGGGCTTTCTTTTTCTTTTTACTGTTAAAATGGCTTTCGGCATGCCTAGCATATTCAAGTAGTGACTGTAATCTACTTGTACGATGGTCTACCATGTGCTTTGTAATAAAGCTGCTTATAGGCAAAATACTGTCTTTCAAAAATGCATTCTTTAATTGCTGCTCATATGGGGAATCATGTGTTTGGTCTTCAGGTACCTGCATTCCACAATGGTTACTAAAACACTCTAATAATCTAGCATAATATCTGTCAACAGTTTCACCTTCCTGTTGAATGCATTGATTAATGCAAGTCTAGTCTGCCCTAGGCTTCCACTTCTCAGAGATTCGGTCTGTTAGACCTTTCACTCTGTTATCCAGTTCTGCGTTGCTATGTGGGAGTGGCTTGTGTTCTGCGTCACGGGGATTCCAGTTGCCACTGATCACGTGCCACTCTGGACCTACAATATGTCTGACTACTTTTTCTACTTGTTCTCCATTTAAATGATAACTTAACCTCATGCCATGCAAGTCTTCTAAGAATTTTCTAAAATTAACTTTTGGATGGGGAATTCCCTCTGTGGCTTTCCGGATATCTTCCGGTGTCCACGGTCTGTACATTAGGAGAGTCGGGTCCTGTCCTGCCTGAGGATTTGGTGCTTCTATGAGTGGACATATCGCTTTTTCACTCATAGCGCGTGAATTTTTGTTTATTTGATATAACTCAGTATCTCCTCTTAAGTTACGTGTTCGAGACCTAGTCTCGATGAGATCTCTGATGTATGGTTTTGGCTTTGCAGCAACAGCCGGGTATAGCGGAGGTGGATCAGCTTGTCCACTCGCTTCATATTCTAGTGCGGGAAGCGGAGGGGGTGGAGGGGCTGATGCTATTACTAAATTATTGTCTTCTTTATCTAGAAACATAGCTTTAGAATTATTACTTTTTTGTTCTCTACGGTTTGCCTCCTCAGTCCACCTATGTGCCTGAGGAATTCCCAATTAACGTTGCTTTTTTACCTGACCTTTTGCATCAGTTTTAAGCTGTTTGACAAGTTTAATAAGCGAGGATTTTTCTAATTTGCCATTAAATTCATATTTATTAACCCATTTTATATAATATCTAACATTGTCGGCACACTGTAATTGCATATATTTTGCATCTTCGGTTAGCGGTGGGTCATGGGAACTTTTTGTGCACTTATTACCCATATTGTTCTGACTGTTAAGAAATGTTACGTAACCCTTCTTATTTTCACATGGTACCACGATTTTCTGTTTCACAGTTTATCTAGAATAACTGTCTTACCTATTCTGTTTCCCTGATCTATGACAAGACTGCAATCTTTCTGTCCCTGACTTGTACAAAACAAATCTCCTGACAGATGGTTTTAAATCAAGTCCCTGATCTAAAACAGAAAAAAGGTAAATCTCACCTTACCTGAGCCTCCATGATTGACCGTCTCTGGTTTGTATATCAACTCGTCCTCCAGTCGCAGATCAGAAAAGTGGCTGTCCTCTTTTGAATGACAATTCAGTCGGAGGTCTTTCAAAGCAGAAGAACCGATGTGGTTTCTTCCCCGTATGGTTTCATGCCACCTGGCCCATCTGACCTGAGGCAAAGTGAGAGTTGGCGGTCCAATCTGTCAGAGGAAAAATAACTTCAAAATGATCAACACATGGAAGGTTCAGGTTAAGGCACTTTAATCTTGCAGCAAGGAGATAAAAACGTGCTGATACAGAGTTTGTCTAACTAAAATCAGGAAGTGAAGCTATTCTTATACATTTCTTACAAGGCATTGCCTACTAAGCTGATGTAATAAATCGCAAGTTCTTTCAATATTATTTCACAGCAGCTGTTTGTCCATGATTTTCTGCTGGCATATCAAGTTTACAAAAAAACTTCCTAAGAAAAACAATGTGGCCTTGATGACCACCGGTTAGATATGACTTCTCACTATGCAATGTTACCATTCAAGGTACTATGGCTAATTTGAGCACAAAGCAAGTACAGATCATAGTTCATTTCTTCAAGCAGTCTTTGTCTAATGTATCTTTTCTTTTCCACAGCTGTGCATGTTCTCATAACATGAACAGAGCTGATTGTTCATATTCAATCACGTTATAGAAAACAGTATTGTTCTATTCATTCATTTTCCTGACCTAGCAGATAATCACCTGCTTCTCAGTAAATTTCCAAAAGGCATAAACATGAATTTTGCTGTGCTAGCAAATACTAGGTCAGGGAGCATCTTCCAGTTTCAGAAAGCATACTGCAGTTTGAAAAAGCATCTTATAATTTCATACAGAATTAAGCTGTACATAAAATAGAATGAAATGTGTTAACCCTTTTAGCTTCTAATAAGCACTAAACATATAAATTAATACATATTTTTCTAAGAACTGATCTCTGCCTTAGTGTTATTCTCTGTACCAAAGATTCAGAAGAAAGTAACTGCTTGTGAATTGTAAAGGAGCTGGAAACTGGCATTGCATTTAAAATAACGAGAGTCAAAGGCTCTCTTGAGACAGTTACTGAACTGACTGATTTGTGAGGAAGTCTGATTATGTTCATCCTATTTTTAACTTGTCTGATTGCAATATAACTTTTTATAAATATTTTTTGTTGGAGTTTTTTGAGTTATAAGTTAAGGAAGAAAGCCAGACTTGCAACTGTTTCTATGACAAAATGGAAAAATTAATTGCTTGTCAATTATTGGAGGATCTGAAATGAAGTCTTTATATTTTATACTATCTGACTACAGTGTTAGATTACGCAATGATTTTTGCTGGCATTTTAGGTTAAGAAATTGTGGAATGAGTTAGAAATTAATGTATGTCTATCTGACTATAGTTTTATTTTCTATAAGATTTCTGGCCAGAGTTTTAAAAGTTAGAGTGTATAAAAAAACAAGCTCACATTTCATTCTGTGTGAACTAGAAGAAGCTATAAACTTGTATTTGCAGAGTTTAATTGCATTGCTAATTAATGTAAACATTCTTTTGAGTTTTAAAAGTTCTAGTTGAGGGCAGAAAAAAAACTTGTGTTTCTTTCAGATGGGCCTAGATGGTATTAAATGTTTGTAAGTTGTGGGAGGAGATGGAAACTGTACTTTTTATACAATGTGAAAAGGAACATTAGTTCAAGATTATCTAGAGATAGGCATAAAAGACTGTTAATAAGGAATTCTATTATTTTGTTTGTAAACTTTTATACTGGTCTTCTTGTTTTTCACGTTTGTTGATGATAGACCATTTACTTTAATGATTTGTTGGAGTTTTAGAAGTTCTAGATTATGGTAGAAAACTGTCCTCATATTGATTTGCACAATGGATAGTAAGCTATAGAACACCATATATGCCTCCTTCTGAACATGATACCTGTCTTAACAACTTAGCTAAAATTTCCATTAAACCCAACTCCTTTGTACTGGCAAACTTCATGTATCTGTTCATAAACTATCTGACCTACACTGCCAATGGTTGATGTGTCCAGTGCTTCCTTGAAACTGTAAATAGTTACAGTATTTTGCATATAGTTAGCCATCCTACCAAGAACCCCAGTATAGGTTCATAGGTTGGTACTAGGCTATCAGCCCTAGGGCCTATACAAGCCTAGCCATAACAATTCCCTGGCTATTTCTTCCCACATTATTTACTTTCCTGGACCCCTGTCTAGCAGGGCAACTGACGTGATCCCTGGGGTGAATTTCCTTTCTCCCATCCAATCGTCAAGGTTCCTCTTGAAGAGGTCCAAAGAGGCACTCTGCTTGACATGTATGGGCAATCTATTCCAGAGTCTGGGGAGTCTCTGGGTCAGGAACCTATCCCTCCAACATGTTTTGTTTATTGTGATGACAAGGTTTAGATCCCTGGAGCATGTAGCTCTGAGGGATTGGGATTTCTTTAAGTGTAGCATGTCCAACAGCTCTGGGTTTGACATGGCCTTGTATGTTAAGCAGAGATCGCCTCTGAGTAGACGATATGCGACAGAGTATAGCTGGAGTTTTTTAAGGCGGTCAGCATAGGGCATCTGCTTTAGGCCTGTGATTCTTTTAGTGAGGTATTTCTGAGGCCTTTCCAGTTGTTGCAGATGTCTTGAGAGGTACATACCAAATGGGGTGTTGTATTCTATAATGGGTCTAATGAGGGATGAGTACAGTGGGACAATGACCTCCTTTTCTGGATGAAAAGCCCTTCGTGATGAGGTGTGCTACATAGAAGGATTTCCTGACTGTTGTGGCGATGTGGTTATCGAAGGTGAGACCACTGTCCACGTGTGTCCCTAAGTCTCTTATCACACTTTCTGTGTTTAGTGTACTGCCACCTATATGGTAATTCATGGATACATGTTTTTTCCCAAAGGGGATAACAATACATTTCTTGGCATTGAGCTTGAGCCCATGGCTCTGGCACCAAGCATCTGTTTCTGTAAGGCCCTTTTGTAGAGTATCCACATCATTTGGGGATTCAATAATGGCTCCCAGTTTGCAGTCATCTGCAAACTTTGTTAGCCAGAGTCCCTTAGTGTTGACCTGTACTTCAGAGAAGTAGATGCCAAACAAGAGTGGCCCCAGGACTGAACCCTGAGGTACTCCACTTGTCACTTGTCTGGAGCTGGATTTGGAGTCGGCTACTTTTACAGTGTGGGTTCTATCAGTAAGCCATTTAGCAACCCATTGGGTGACATAGGGATTTATGCCCAACTTAGTAAGTTTATCTATGATTCCAGAGTGGGGGATGGTGTCAAAGGCCTTGGCAAGGTCTAGATAGGCTGTGTGGACCACCTTACCCTTGTCCATGGCTCTGGAGACTGATTCAAAGAAGTCAGTCAGGTTCAGGAGACAAGATCGGCCCTTCTCAAACACAAACTGGGTGGGGTCCAGTGTTTGAAGGTTGCCAATGTCTTTGTTTATAAGTTCCGTGATAATACGCTCCATGGCCTTGCAGATAAGGCTTGTCAGACTGATGGGAAGGTAGTTTCCGGGATCCAAGGTGGATCCCCCCTTGTGGATTGGGATAACTGTAGCTCTGCGCCACTCAGTGGGCACGAAACCTGAGGTGAGGCTATGATTAAACATGACACTTAGGTGAGGTGCCAGTTCATATTGTAGTTCATGTAGTACACAGCCCAGGATGTCATCTGGTCCCATGGATGCTGTATTCTTGGCTTTAGAGAGTGCGTTTTGTACCTGTGTGGCCGCTATTACAGGAATTTGGCAATCTTCCGGTATTGAGATGGGCCATTTAGGGGGTGAGAGTGGGGTGAAGTTGGCACTGAATCGATCTGCCAGGATATTGGCAATATCCTTCGGATCAGTATATTTAATGCCATTCTGTTTTAGCTCAGAGCAGATCTGAGCCTTGCCATTTAGATTCTTGACATAATTATAGAATGCTTTGTGGTTGTCTTTGGAATCTTTGGCAATTTTATTTTTGTAACTAGCTTTGGAGGATTTTATGAGGCATCTCAGTTTCTTACTGAGGCTAGTAAGGGAGTTTTTTGCATCCTGGGATTTTCCTCTTTTCTGCAAAAGTTTCTTCCTTTTGTTGTAAAGTTTGTTTATGGCAGGGGACCACCAGATTGGCTTCCTTTTTTGGATGAGAGCATTTTGGTTCTATTTGGGATGGCACGATTCATGCATGAGTGGATGTGCTCGTACAGTGCCATAGTGTAGGATTCAGCAGTTGAACTTTCAGTTCCCGTCTGCATGGGTGTCATGAAGTTTGTCACTTCTGACTTGAGTAGCATGAAGTTGGCTTTGGAGAAGTTTTTATGGTGGTTTCTTTACTGGGGGTGGGGGTGGGATGTGGATGTTAAGGGTGATTAGCTTATGGTCAGACCTGACTAACGAGGGGGTGACCATAGGTATGGAGCATTGATTTCCCATGTTGGTAATGACCTGGTCTAGAATATTGGAGCCCCTGGTGGGACTATGGATTAGTTGATCCAGGGCATTGGAATTTATGAATTCCAAGAACCGTTGCGCAAAGGTGTTGGGACATGAGTAGTTTTCCCAGTTAATGGCAGGGTAGTTAAAATCACCCAGTATTAGGGTGTTTGGTTCTATCTTAATATTTTCCAGTATGTTTAGAAAGGTGTAGTGAGAATCCTGGGGTATGGTGGGGGATCTGTAGCAAGCTACAATTTGGATTGCAGTCTTACCTAGTGTTAGTTGCATTTGGAGAATTTCAGACACATTGTGTTGGGCAACTAGCCTGGTGGTGTGAATATCCTTGGTGAATATTGACACTCCTCCACCTTTAGTGTTTCAGTCCTGGTTTGGTGGCCGAAAAGTGTGGTAAGAGTTGTAGCCTGGTATTGCAGGGGTGCTCTCTGGAGCCTTGAACCAGGTCTCAGTTACTGCACAGATATCGATGTTCTCCATTTTTAGGAGTGCCTCGAGAGAGTGCATTTTGAGGTTTAGACTTCTAGCATTGAGTAGCATTACCTTCAGATTTTGCATGCTTGTACCTGTTATGGTGGTAGTTTTGTCCTTTGAAGTTTGCCTAAAAAAGGCACTATAGGGGTGGCAAGAGCCTTAGCCAGTAACCTGAATCCCAGGGGCGACAGGTGCAGACCATCTCTGGCAAAGCATCGTGGTCTGTCAATCATGTCATCCCAGGCAGACAGATACTGGATCCCCTTTGAATGACACCATAAGCTTAGCCAATTGTTGAAGTCAATCGTTTTATCCTTATATTGTGGTATCATTCTGGGCGAAGGCAGGATGCTACTCAGGGCTAGTGTCATACCTGCCTGGGCCACATGATCAGAGAGCTCTTCCATGTCTCTTTTCATGTAGTCCAGGGAGGTACGTCTCAAGTCATTCACTCCAACATGGACAATGACAGAGTCATATTTGTACTTGTTGTGGAGTGACTTGAGTGCATGCGTTATGTGGTGGATCCTGGCACCCGACAGGCAGCTGACTGTAATTTTCTCCTTAGTCAACCTGGTGAGAGGGACATCAGTGTGCCGGACTATAGAGTCACCTATGACTAAAGTGTTAGGTACATTGTCTTGCCTTAGGGGCTGTTGCTGGGTGGCACACTGGTGTTGTGAACTATGTGACACATTGGTTGTGATTGGTTTTTGTTTTCAGAGGTCTTTGTTGCTTGGGCAGGTTACAGTTAAGGGCCTCTGCATATGTGGATTTAGTGTTGCTATATGTGGGTGTTGGTGGTGCGGGTTTAGAAGGGCTATGTGTTGCTTGAGGTGTAGTGTGGGTGTTAACCTTCTCCTCTTGACTGTTTAGCACAATCTTGGGTGGAGAGAGCTTTGCTTCCATTTTGGCTATGTAAGTGCATCTCTCACAGGTTGTAGTGTTGGGTGGTAGGAGGAGAGGGTTGTCTGTGTACATGAGGCAATTGCTGCATTGCCCCAGTATGCCCAGATTCACCAGGTGGACAGGAGAAATCACCGGAAGCTGACCCTTGGACATGCCTGGTTTGGGGCTTTTTTTTTTTGTTTGTAAAGTATAGGAGCTGTTTCCTTAGCAAGGTACTTTGCAATTATAGGCTGTTTAGTGCCTACTATTAATTTCTCCTTGTTAACAAGGAGAGTTCAGTGGTTGTATGAGTTTAAGGCTTCCTAGTGCTTTCCAGCAGGTATTAGAGAAAGTGCTAGTCACAGGGATGCTTACAGGTAAGACTGAAAAGAATGCACTCTGCAGTGTGCACTAGAGAAGTTAGATGTGAAAGTAGGTAACTTGAGTTTTACCTGTTTAAAAAGTTAAGGTTTAGTGGTGAGTTACTATTTTTAAAACAGCAAGATGGACTGAAAGGGGTGGTCACTTTTGTATTTTGGTACTATGAAATACTGTAGGATGGCCAATAAATTTAAATAATTGAAGGGGTGGGATTTCAAAAGTGATGATTTTGTGATTACTCACATAAGCCAGTGAAAGTAGAGAGAAATGGGATATATGGTCAGATTAACATAAGAGGCGGGCAACTAGAAAGACAGTGGTATGCCTGACTCAGAACAGAGAGAGCTGTGGTCTCTTTTGAAGTTTTAATATGCTGTAAAACAGAATGCAAGCAAAACACAAGGTAAAGAAAACAAACTACAGTATTCAAAATATAGAAAGGCAATACAGTAATACAAAAAATAACAGCAAACTAATCTTTCCTTCACAGCAAAGTGTAGCAGAGTCTGGATGAGCCTTTCTGGTAAAGCTCTGAAATGTTTTAGTTTACTCCTTAAATAGAAATTTTAGTTCCTAGCTCCACCCCCTCTGTTAACAAGTGATTAACCTTAAGTGACCTCTTCTGTCTTATGAATGAGTCCTTAATTAATCAGTTCGTATTTCTGCCTGTATCTATGTCTTCTTACAAATTTCTATGTGAATCGATCTGTGTACGAGTCAATGTTTAGAATTATGTCTATAAAATAGTTTTTTTTTTAATTCTAATTGTAGAGTTCTATCAAATGATGAGACATTCTCTACGTAGAATTTTGTCTATGAAATTCTGAATTAAAAAATATTGTTTTGAACTCCATGCTAATGCTTAAATCATTAGAATTGCTATAAATGCTACACGTAATATTCTGTCTGTAAAATTCTCCTTGCATATTTCTGTGTTCAGAATTCTATGCATAGAACTCTGTGCTTACAATGCATCTGTAGTATTTTGAAACTGAATTTTCTATGTAAAATCCAATGTGTGGAATTGCATTTTGCAATTTTATGTTTAGAATCCATTTTGACAACTCAATAAATAAAATGTTATATTTACAATTCTGACAAATTCTGATTGCAATTTTATCTGTAGTATTTTGTGCTTAGTATTCTAGCTTTAGACATCTATCCTGTAGACTCCTATGCTCAGATCTCTTTCTGTAGATGTATTGTTTTGAATTCTATCTATAGAATTATTTGTTTAGAGTTTTGTGTGATTCTACAGTCAGAAGAAAAGAAGTAGAAATGAGTGCTTAAAATTTTTGGCTTAGAATTATATATGAAAAATTACACCCATGTATGTCTATCTGCAAAATTTTGTTTGAAATTCTATTTGTAGAATTATTTATATATAATTCTATTTAGAATTATGTTTGTAGGTGTGTGTATTTCACATTCTGTCAGCATAATCATATCTGTCGATTTCTGCATCTAGATTGCTATTTGATGCTGTATTTCAAATCATATTAGTCAGATTATATATTAAGAAGTGTATCCTTATAACTATATGTGCAAATTTCTGTCTGGAAAATAATATGTTTAAATTGTATATGTATAGTTCTCTGTTAAGAATTTAGTATGTAGATTTCCCTGAGTAGAATTCTGTGTTTAGAATTCCTTACTTAGAATTTTGTGTTTAAGTATTTAGAAGCAGAACATTATCTAAAGAATTTGATTTGTTGAATTCTATATTTTGAATTCATTCTGTAGAATGTTTTGTTTAGAGCATCATCTTTAGAATACTTTGGCTGGAAGTCTAAGTGTAGAAATCAACGATAAGAATGGTATATATATATATATATATATATATATATATATATATATATATATATATATATATATATAATTTAATCCATAGAAATGTATGCAAAAAATCTATCTGTAGAATTATGCATTTTGAATTCTGTCTCTAAACATTCTGTGATATATATATATATATATATATATATATATATATATATATATATATATCTATACACATAATTGAATTCATATAATTGTATGCATAAAAACCTACCTGTAGAATTCTGTGTTTTTGTGTTCTGTCTCTATAAAAATTCTATGATTTGATTTATTCGTGTATAATTCTGTCTGTAGAAGTTTGGGGTTGAAATTATTTGTAGAAATGTGTGTTTCAAATTTGATCTGTATAATTATGCTTTAAGAATTACATCAGTAGAATTGTCTATTTAGAGTTCTATACAATTCAGTATATAATTATATAAGCAGAATTTTGTTTCTAATTCTCTCTCTGTAAAAGTATATGTTTAGAATTATGTCTTCATATTCTGTCTATCCATGTTTTGAATACTATCCATACAAATGGCATTTATAGTTTCGTATTTAGAAATTTTTCTTGTAGAATTTTTTTCTGTAGAAGTCCATGTTTAAAAGTATTTTTAGAATTCTCTTTTTCAAAGTTCTGTCTTTAGCATTCTACCTACCCAAATCTTGCCTGTAGAACTACATTAAAATTATTAGAATTAGATCTTTACAAATCTGTGCTTAGACATCTATCCATAGAAATATATGCATCCATAACTCCCATTTTCCAGTTTTTACACATGAGATTGGGTGTCACGTTAACTGTGATTATCATCTAGAGCCAGTGTTCACTCCACTGGGTCTGTACATAAAATATATCTAAATAATTTTATAGTCTTCTGTAAAATTCTGCAATAGGAATTCTATCAACAGAGTTCTGTGTTTAGAGGTCTGCATTTACAATTCTATCCACAGAATTATTTCACTAAAGTTATGCAATTAGAATTCTATTTACTGAATTCCTAGTTTAAAATTGTTTCTTTGGAATTCTATGTTTGGCACTCTGTATGTAGATTTTTGTATGTGTAAAGCTGCCTAATTGTGGGTTTGTGTGCTTAGAATTCTATCTGTAGACTTCTATCCAAGGAAGTATATCTCCAGAACTCAATGCTTTGAATTGTGCATGTAAAATGTCTTGAGACTCTACAATGCAAGTCCCAAACTACTAAAAACTTAACATGTAATTTAAAGCAAGTAACAGTAATCATTGAAAGTATGTTACACACGTAAAGCATATTTTGCAAAGGCACACTACCTCCACATTGCTACTTGCTTACATTAAATCTGAGATTGCTGCTCCCCAGAAAAGGGAAACACATCAAGATACAGTGATTTTTGAAGTTAGTTTCTAATTATTCTTTAATTGCAGTTACATTCCTGCTATTCCAAGGATCACGGCTACTGTCTTCAACCAGAACCTGTGTAGAATACTGTACTAAAACATTCTACCATAAGAATTATGTCTGCTAGATTTGATGTTTAAAATATTCTCAGATACAATTCTGGTTTTAGAACTGTGTCTGAAAGAAGTTTGCCTATGTAATGGAACCGTGGCACATGCACATATAGTTCTTAATCTCAGATGCCTGTTCAATGGTATAAGTTTCATACTTCTTCTTAGCATGGCTATTGTTCATGCACATTTTTGTTTTGCAGGGCGTGTGCTTATTTTTATGGTATGTCTCACTTTGAGTCACTTTAAGCCCACTAACTTTGAGACTTATACTTTCTCTGTGTATCTGCATTTCAGTCCTACTTTGCACATTATGGTGCCCATCCCACCAGAGATTTCTGAAGATATGCAGATGATCAAGGGTTCTATCAGTATTTTAACTGCCCTGATTCAGCAGATGTTACTTAAAGCAAGACTGTTGCTGCCAAGCATGAACAGTATATGAAACTGCTGCAAGCTCAATTTAATGAAGAACAAGTATAAATACAGATAAACAAGAGTCACTGGCTGCAATCACAAGAGGATCCACTGTCACAAGTCTTCCAACTAGAGGTGAAGTTAGATATCCTAGAAAATTGAGCACATACTAATCTCTGAGTTCAAGGCCTACCTAAAACAGTGAGAGACATTTATCCTTTAGCTTTCATCAGTAAGGAGTCATGTAAATTATAGCAGACTATCACTCCTTTATTGAATAGGGGCCATAGGATTTTAACTAGTCAACTGAACAAATTTAAAACTCTGTGTTGAAAAAAACAGTTTGTAGAGTTCTGTGAGTAGAATTCCGTGACACATTCTACATTTAGCATTCTCTCTGAAGAATTCCTTTATTTAGAATTCATTTTAGAATTCTGTTCTCAAAATTCTATTTGTAGAATTATGGGTTATATTTTATCTGCATAACTGTATGCCTAGTATTATATCTACAGAATTCTGATTTTGGAAT
The DNA here is from genome assembly GCF_019279795.1 of Protopterus annectens. Taxonomy (NCBI): domain Eukaryota; kingdom Metazoa; phylum Chordata; order Ceratodontiformes; family Protopteridae; genus Protopterus; species Protopterus annectens. Next base: position 822,904,868 of record NC_056730.1, read on the forward strand.
TGTAACTTTAGATCTTTGCCTTTGAAGTTTATCAGCAGAATTGTGTTTAGAATTATATCTGCAGGGTTTTGTGTATAGAATTCTATAAAGTAATTCTAGAAAGAAAATTCTTTTGAAACATTTGTCTGTTTAGAATTTCCTCTGTACAGCTCTATGCATAGAATTCAATTTGCAGAATTCTGAGAAGAACCCTATCTGTAGAATTATGTGTCTTAATGTCTTTATGTTGAACTGTATGCATAGATATTGCATTTCAAGGCTTCTTAATTTTAACTGTAAAACTGTCTGTTGAGAATTCTGTCTGTAGAGATTTGTTTGCAAAATACTATCTGTTGAGTGTCATGTTTAAAACTCTGGAGAATACTGTGCTTTAAATGCTATCCTTAGAACTCTTACTATAGGTTGCCATGATTAGAATACATAGTCATATTCTGTGCTTAGGACTCTATCTGTAGAATTCTGTGTTTAGAATTTTGTCTTTGGAATGATAGGTTCATAGTATGAACTGCACAATTACTTGCACAGAAACATACATGAGATTATATAATAAACATTACCACTATAAAATTTTATTTTGAGATGTGTATCCTGAAAATTTTTAATTCTTTCACTAAACATTAGTGTCTATAATAACACCTGTAATATACTGTGATTAGAGATCTAACTGTAAATTTCTGAGGTTGTAATTCTAACTACAGAATTCTAGCTGTAGAATTTTGTGTTCAGTTGTGTATTCTGTTGTAAAATCGCCCCAGGTATTCTGAAATGCTGCATCTATGATCACAGCCAATCCAGCATTGTTGACAGTACATGTGCAATGAGACCTGAGGCTCATTAAGAATGCTTGCCACCAGGACAGTGTTAAGCTACTCACTGTAGCCACAGTGGAGACCTGCAGCCAAAGAATGAGCAGCTATTGTAAACATTGCCTCTGCACAAGCATCTAGGTTTGTGTTGCAAAACTGTGCACAGATGTTAATGTTAAGGTGATGACCTTTTGTTGTAACGCAAGACAACAGATATGCAAAGAAATGTCTTATCTAAGGAAGGATATAATAGCAAAGGATGGAGTGTGAAGGTGATGGAAGGGCAATAGAAACAACAGAAACAGACAGAAAACTGCAAATGGAGTTGATATCCAAATCAGGAATCCAGAACACAATGGAGAAGGAGGTATAAGACATGTACACAGTTATCAGTATGAAACACTTCTGATTAGAAAATGTGAAACTCAGACAGGATAGGTGGGATAAGCAAGCAATAGTGCCTGACAGGGTGTGTGTTAATGTGTAATTAATGCCCACCCAGTGGTGCTATGAGGCCTGACACCATAGGCGGAGGGCCTCTACAACTCTGGAAGGGCATTAATTACACATTAACACACACACTGGATGGCATTATTGTGCTTAGAGAATGGGCTCACTGTAAAATTCTTGTGTTTTACTTGCCTATCTATTTTTTTAAGTACTATATTATTTTTTTTTACATATTTTTAAGGTAAAATAGTTTTTCCGCCTAATGTTTTAAACTTGCTCTAGTATATGCTACTTGTGTTGGAAGAAGCATTTTACATCAAAAATACATAAAATAAATAACAGTGTGCTTAAAAATAAATAAGTAAGTAAAACACAACAATTTTACAAAGAGCCCACTCTCTCTCTCTCACTCTTTCTCTCTCATACACACATACACAGTCTATTTTGCTTTTACACACACATACATATACACACACAATCTCCTCTGCGTTTATGCATGTGATATGTGACGCCTGCGCACTGGCCCAGTAATCAAGGAGCCTCAATCCTCACCACTAGCACCAGTGAGGGTCATGCACATTGGGGGGATAACAAGTACACACAAAGAAAGGTACACTTTCCCCTTAAGAGCACACAGAGATCGCAGTAAGTCTGGGGCTGGTTTCTCCCTATCTCTCCAGATCCCCAATAAGACTCTCCATTGGCACAGCTATATGGCCCATATCTCAGCTTAGTGGTCAAGCTAAAACCTCTAGCACCCTCTCTGTCCAACCAGTGCTTCATGTCCCTGCCCAAGTAGCTGACACACACACACAGACACACACACAGACACACACAGACACACACACACACACACACATACACACACACACACACACACACACACACACACACACACACACACACACACACACACACACACACACACACACGCACACACACTTTAAGATTTGATTTATACACAAACACACAGAGTATAAGGTAGTACCAACTGCCACCAACCAGTAATAACAGCTACTATAAGACCCTTCCCAAAAGGTGACCAATTTCACTGTGTAATGTTACTATTATCCAAACAGTAAGTGTGACTGAGCAAGACTATTTTAGTGGCTTGGGTAGTATCACCAAATACATGCGAGTACTCTAGAGCTTAAATTATCTCTACACAGAACAGCCACAGTTGAAAGGTTTAAACATTTTTAATAATAAATAATAAAAGCACAAGACAAATCTCATCAATTCAACACAGTGCTAATCAAGAGTTCAGAAATCACAGGAACTTTAAAATAATATTGTAGGATAGTATGACATAAATATAGAAAACAGCTAGATTAATATTGTTAAATTCCTATCTAACTCTAAGAGAAATTATGTTCTAAATAACTTTACTTACAAGGCAAAGTGCTGGTGAATTGCTGTCCGCTTCAGACAAAATCCAAAATGCTCAATCTTTCTCTCTGAGAAAGTCTTAAATTGATGATACCCAGTACTGCTGAGTCATTTCACATCACATCATTTTTATCACTTCTCCTTTAGTTCCCAGGCTAATAGCAACTCAACATTTACATTTCTTTGTAAGCTGCACCTGGCCAGGAAGTCAAAGCAATAAAAGACACTTTTACATGTAACATCTAGCAATTATCTCTGCCTTAAAACCGTAGAAAGAATTTGCTGGTCCAGACATCCTGTTTCCAAACTTGAGATGTAACACAGTTGTAAGATTCCTTACTTAATATCTTTCCTCCAGCAGGGTGCACTGGGGTTACATTTTTAAAGTTCAGCATATAACAGAGTTTTCTTATGCTGGGTTTTCTTACATTTGGAAAAACAAGCATGTGGATTATATTGCTGTTTGCAATGATATAGAATTATTTACAAAATTATATCTGCCTGGGCTGGCAGCCCCTCATTTTTTTCACATTTCTTCCCCCCTGAGAACTCAAGCTAGTTTTTCAAGTGTCCCTTGAGAAACATTGCTTGAGAGGGTTAGGTCTATTTGGGTATACCTTACTCCATTCCCTGTCTTGACAGCCCATCTGCGTTGGTGTTGCTAACTCCACTGTGGTGCTGCACTGACATATCATATGCTTGCAACCCTAGGCTCTAACTTAGCAACTTGGCATTTTGCATACTGGATCGGTGTAACCATATTAGGGGTTTGTGATCTGTAACTACAGTGAATTTTCTTCCATACAGATAAGGCTGAAGTTTCTGCAGTGCCCACACTATCGCTAGACATTCCTTTTCTACAGCTGCATAGCATTCCTCCCTGGGTTGAAGCCTACTACTAGGATAAGCCACTGGGTGCTCCTCTCCCTCTGAAGGAATCTGGCTAAGTACACCCTCCCCACCCCTGGATTCAAAGTATCTACCTGCACAACAAATTCTTTGCACTAGCTAAAACAGGGGGTCCTCCCAAAGCTGCTTTAAGCTATTGGAATGTCTGCTCATATACTGGGGTCCACACTACCTTATCTAGCCTGTTTTTCCTTGTCAGGTCTGTGAGGAGAGCAGCTATGGTACTATAACTTGGGACAAACTTAACTTTCTGTAGTACCCTGCTGTCCCTATGAATGCCCTCACCTGCTTTTTGGTAACAGGTGCAGGCAATGCCTGAAAGGCTTCCACTTTGGCAGGTTCTGGTCTGATCTTAATGCTCCCCACTCTATGTCCCAGGTAGGAGACCACTGCCATACCCACCTGACATTTTCTCAGCTTAATGGTCAACCCTACCCTGTGTAGTCTGCCCAGCACCTCTCTGACATGTTGAAGGTGCTCTTGCCAGGAATGGCTGTAGATAGCAATATAATCTAAGTAAACAAGGGAAAACCCTCCTGTTCCTGCTAGGATATGATCTACCAGCCTCTGGAAAGTTGCTGGGGAATTTTTCATCCCAAGGGGCATCTTTGTGAACTCATACAAGCCAAAAGGAGTCACAAAGGCTGACCTCTCTCTAGCACTGGGAGTCAAGGACACCTGCAAGTAACCCTTGGTAAGATCAATGGTGATAAGATATTTAGCCCCACCCAGCTGCTCTAGAGCTTCATCTGTCCTAGACATGGGGTAAGCATCTGACTCTCTGCGATTATTTAATTTCCTGTACTTCACACAGAACCTGGTGCTGCCATCCTTCTTTAGCAAAAGCACCAATGGGGAGGTCCAGGAACTGTTGGACTCTTGAATTACCCCTAGTTCCAACATTTTCCTTATTTCCTCCCTCAGATTTTATTTGACTCTCTCAGGCACCCTATAAGGGGCCTGCCTAATAGGCCTTTGGGGTCCTGTATTCACCTGGTGCTGCATCAGGTGAGTGTACCCTGGTTTCCCAGTGAACATGTCCCCAAACTCCTGTAACACTGCTCAGATTTCTCAAACCTGGGTAGGATTTAGCTTCTAGGACATAGCTACCCCTTCCACTGAGGTGTCAGCCCGAGCCTCGCTGCGGAGATCAGTCACCAGATCTCCCTCAGACCCCTTCTGCAATCCACTGAAAATACTCCACACAAGGCCTCCCTATCATGGAAAGTATTCATCACATTAACATGGTACAATTTGTGCCCCTGCTTCCTGCCCAGCAGTTCTACCATGTAGTTAACATCACTGATCTTCCTTACCACCTTGTAGGGTCCTTCCAAAGCTGCTTGCAGCTTGTTGTGTCTGACAGGAATGAGAACCATTACCTGCTGCCCTATAGCATATGCTCTAGCTTGAGCATTCCTGTCAACCCAGATCTTTTTCTGTTGTTGGGCTTTTGCCAGGTTCTCCTGGGCCAAGTCCATGAGTTCCCTGAGCCTTGTCCTGAGGATTAGGAAATAGGCCACAACAAACTCCTTGTGAGATTCCCACTCACCTTCCCACTCATCACAAATTAAATCTAGAGCCCCCCCCCCAACCCTATGCCCATACAACAACTCAAAGGGTGAAAAACCTGTGGATTCCTGGAGACCCTCTCTGTAAGCAAACAGATATGGCAAATATTTGTCCCATTTCCATTTTAACTGGTCTGCAAATGCCTGTAGCATGGACTTGATTGTAGAGTTTAAACTCTCAGCAAGACCATTAATCTGGGGATGGTAGGGGGTGGTCTTCAGGTGCTTCACTCCACAGTACTTCCACAGACAAGCCAGCATGTCTGACATGAAATTGGCACCTCTGTCAGTCAGTATTTCTTTTGGAAAACCTACCCTGCTGAATATTTTTAACAAAGCATTTGTCAACTTTTCTGCCTCAATGGAGGATAAAGCCACTGCCTCAGGGTATCTTATAGTATAATCTACTACCAGTAGGATATAATTTTTTCCTGTGGTACTTGGGATACTTACAGGCCCCACAATATCCATAGCTACTATCTGAAATGGCTCCTCAATCACAGGCAAAGGCATCAAAGGAGCTCTCACCTTGTCTCCTGCCTTGCCTACCTTTTGGCACTGCTCATAGGACCTGCAGTACCCTGTTACATCTCTGGCAATTCCTGGCCAGTAGAAGTTCTGTATAATACATCTCTTTCTACATTTTATGCCCATATGACCTGCAAAGGGAATATCATGGGCTATGGCTAGAAGTGCCAGATAGTAGCCTCTAGGCACTACCAACTGCTGTATTCTCTCACCCTCTAGCCCTGCCTCAGGGGTCCTCTATCTATACAGTAACCCTTTGTCTCACTATACAAATTTCTCCTTCCCTTGAGAATTAGGTGCCTCACTAGCTACTTGCCTCAGGCCTTGTACTGTAGGGTCTGAGAGTTGAGCCTGTTTTAACTCTCTCTTTGTAACCCTTCCCAGGTCCCCTTACACAGGAAGTCTGGCATCCTCTGACAGTGGTGCCTCATTGTCAGCCTGGGTACTACTACTCACCTCTACCTTTGGAGTCACTCTGTCCAAGGGAACATCAGTACCCACAAGAAGCTGTGATTCACATTCAGTCTCACTGCTACAGGGTAGCAATCTCCCTGAAGTAATGACCTCACCAGTCCTGGCTGCAAGTGTGTGGTCTGTCTGGGTCTCCATCAGGCTGCCACACCCACATGCTTGTCTCCAAGCTTGACTGTGTGTAAGTGCATTAACACATGGTACTGCATTATCAAAATCCTTCCCTATCAGGACATTTGCAGGATGATAGTTTGGTACAACTGTTGTCTCAAGACAACCTACTGTTGACATTTTGTCATTCCCACTTACTGGCATTCTCATCTTTTCTTCCCCACATTGCCTCCGTGGATATCCATTTGCTACATGGCCCCACTCGTTGCATTCGGAACATTTAACCCTAGGTCCTGGACATGTACCTGGACTATTGGCTTCCCCTGCTTCTGGCAGATTCCGTTGGGTCAGTCTGGGCTGCCCACCATAGGTTCCCTTATACCCATGAGCAGCACTGGGTGTCCCTTTCCTGTGCAGTGATGCCCTGCTTGCTCAGTATAGGCCTTCCTTCTTCTCCAACTCATCTGAAGTAGCACATTGTCTATCAGCTAACCAGATCCTCATGTTCTCAGGAAAAGTGCTAAGGGCTTGTTCCCTCACCAAAAGGTCTGCCAGCTCTTAAAAAGTGGTGACCTAACATCCACTCACCCACCTATGAAAATAAGTGCTTAATTCAGCAACATATTCACACATACTTTAACCTGCCTTGCGTGTGTGCTCACAAAACTTTTTCCTATAAGCTTCAGGTTTTAGCTTAGAAAATTCTAGCAAACAATTCTTAACAGCAGTATAATCAAAATATTCACAATCAGATAATTTAGACAGCACAGTTAAAGTTTTACCATGGAGTAAGGGGATCAGGAATCGTACACAGAGCCTTTGGTCAACATCATACTGTTTACATACCCTCTCAAACATATGAATTAAACTATCAAAATTATCCCCCTCTGTAAACTCAGAAGACAATTACTGACCTTTTGTGCTTCTGAGGTATGGTTACTCCCTTCCCCATTACCTCCATGACTCTGGAGAAGAGTCAGCATCTCCTTTTCGTGCTGCCTCTGCCTCTTCTTCCCCTCAGCTTCCAGGCTTAGCACTTTCTCATTCTCCTCATCCTGTAGACGTCTCAGTCTCTATGCTGCTTCTGTTTCCAAATGCCTGGCCTCCAACTCAAGTGTCTTTAGCTCCAGATGGATTTTTAAGTCCTCTGCAGAAAGATTGAGCTTTCCATTCGGTTTACCTTTGAATGACTGAATTGCATTTATGTGAACGGCTGTTTCCATGAATTGTAATGACAAAATACGGACAACATCGAAGGATCAAACATCAAAAATGGTTTGCTAGAAAACTATTTCCGACATTTGATCCATGTGTTTGAATGGGAAAAATGTATTTGCTTATTTGCCATTCAAACACATGGTGGATCGGCATTGTGGTTCTTTGCAGCCTTACTTTTGACGTTCTGCACGTCGCACATACGGCTTTCAACAAAATAAAGGTAAACCGTCCATTTTCTGAGTGTTGCACATCTCCATGGTGAGCCTGATTGTCCTCCTGGCTGCTATTCTCTGATGCAGCTGTGACCAAAGCTGCAAACATGTCTGCTTTAGTCAGGTTTCCATGCACCAGTCCTTTAGCCTGGCACATCTCAGCCAACTGTCTCCTTGTCCACTTACCGTACTCCTCTGCTGACATGCTTGCCTGCTCTCCCTGACTAACTAAGCTAACAAAAGAAATAAAACAATTGTGATCTGAACTCTGAATACTCATTGCTTGGCTGATTTAGAGTACAAAAACACCTTCAGTGATCACTGTACACAAGCTACAGGAATTCATTATCCACACCACTACAAGTCAATTAATATGTGATGCAGCTATCTGACCACTATCAAACAATTAATATTTGATGTGGATATCCCACCACTGCCAAACAATTAATATGTGATGCCTGCACACTGGCCGAGTAATCAAGGAGCCTCAATCCTCACCACTAGCACCAGTGAGGGGCTTGCATATTGGGGGGATAAAAAGTACACAGACAGTATGGTACAATTTCCCTTAAGAGCACACAGAAATCACAGTCAGTCTGGGGCTGGTAGCTCCATTTCTCTCAAGATCCCCAGTAAGACTCCCCACTGGCACAACTATAGGGTCCAGGTTTCAGCCTAGTGGTCAAGCTGAAACCTGCAGCACCCTCTCTGTCCAACCAGTGCTTCATGTCCCAGTCCAAGTAGCTGACACACATACACACTTTAAGATTTGATTTATATACAAACACACAGATACTCCTGGGAAAGGCTGGCACAGGTTCTACAGCTGTGCCCCCTTTCTGCCCAGACTATAAGGTGGTACCAACTGCCAACAACCACTAATATCAACTACTATAAGGCCATTTGCAAAGGGTGACCAATTTCACTGTGTAATGTTACTGTTATCCAGATAGTAAGTTTGACTGAGCAGCAAGACTATTAGAGTGGCTTGGACAGTATCACCAAATACATGCAAGTACTGTAGAGGTTAAATTATCTATACACAGAACAGCCACAGTTGAAAGGTTTAAAAATATTTAATAATAAATAATAAAATCACAAGACAAATCTCATCAGTTCAACACAGTGCTAATCAAGAGTTCAGAAATCATAGGAACTTTAAAACAATATTGTAAGATAGTTTGACATTAATATAGAAAGCAGCTAGACTAATCTGGCTAAATTCCTAACTAACTCTAAGAGAAACTATGCCCTAAATTACTTGACTTACAAGGCAAAATGCTGGTGAGTTGTTGACAGCTTCAGAAAAAATCCAAAATGCTCAATCTGTCTGTCTGAGAAAGTCTTAAATTGATGATACCCAGTACTGCTGAGTAATTTCACATTACATCATTGTTATCACTTCTTGTTTAGTTCCCAGGCTAACAGAAACTCAAAGTTTACATTTCTTTGTAAGCTGCACCTGACCAGGAAGCCACATCAATAAAAGACTGGTTTACATGTAAAATCTATAAATTCTCTCTGTCTTAAAACAATAGAAAGAATTTGCTAGTCCAGACATCCTGACTCTGAGCTTGAGATCAAACACACTTGTAATATTCCTTACTTAATAGCTTTGCTTCAGCAGGGTGCGCTGTGGTTACAGCTTTGAAGTTCAGCATATAACACAGTTTTCTTACATTTGTGAAAACAAGCCTGTGGATTATATTAATATTTACAACGAGATAGAATTATTTACAAAATTCTATCTGGCTGGGCTGGCAGCCCCTCAGTTTTTCACAATGCACACATTCACTCACCCATGATCGGTCTCACTCTTTCTCAGTCTCTCACATGCACAGTCTCTGCTGCTTTCATAGAGGCTTTCAGTCACACAACATCACTCTCACTCCCTCTCTTACACACACACAGTCTCCTCTTCTTTCATACACGCATTCACACACACAGGATCGCTCTTACTTTCTCTCGATCTCTCATACATACACACAGTCTCCTCTGCATTCAACATGCATTCAGTGACACATGATCACTCTCATTTTCTCTCCAACTCTCTCGATCTTCACACACACACACACACACACACACACACACACACACACACACACACACACACACACACACACACACACACACACACACACACACACACACACAATGTCTCTCTCTCTCTCTCTTTTACATTTTACACTTGCTAAACAGCAGAACTGCTGGTTAAAGAGCATAAAATAATGGAGGCCATTATTTTTTTTTCCAGTCAGAGCTCCACAATGAAGCAGCAGACTCGTTTTACACCCGGCATTACTTGTACAATAATATCTTTCTGGAGAACATTCATTTTCCAATCAGTGTATCGATGTACAGGTTGCCCATTTTCTAATGAAAAGTAACAGGATTTATTGACTGATACCGGTCCTAACTTGATTACTGTACCTGTTATCATCATAATCAGCCTCCTTTTTCCCATTTTCTACATGGGGTCAGGGTATTGGGTTAACTGTCACCATCTCTCTTGATTCAATGCCACACTGCTGCCTTCTTCAACACTCATGTCACATATCTTCTTTTACACAATTCATCTCACCTCTTTGCTGGACATCCTCTTTTCTTCTTAACTTCTTCCTGTCACTCTCAAATCTTCTTCATTAGATTGTCTTCTGCTTTTCTGCACATGTGTTGAACCACAGTAATTATTTATTTAATTTATTTATTTGCATTTGTTTTAGGTCTTCCGGGCCAGAGTGAGACCATTTTCAGGACAGGCTCAGGGAGAAAAACTCCAAAAACAAGCAAACAAACAAACAAGCATGATAAAGGTACAGAACCAAAACAAAATCAAAAAGCCATGATACAGAAAACAAAATTATAGATAGGTGATAACAATAAAATAGAGAACATAAAAGTTATATAAATGCTAAGTTACAATGAGTAATAGTAAAATTATTTTAAATATACAAGATAAACATGAATGCAATTGATGCCATATAATATAAGTGTATGTGTGAACATTGCAGTATTGCAGTAGAGAGGAAATTATGGAGGGCAGCAGTAAATTAGTCTGAGAGTATGGTATAGGCTTAAAGCATCAACTATATGGCAGCAAGATTAAATAAAAGATAAAGTAGCTAAATGCTGGTATATAGAAAGATTTTGTGTGACTGGGTGGCACATATTAAGACCTAGTACGTTGAAGCACTGAATATATATATATCTATATATATATATATATATATATATATATATATATATATATATATGGGTCTACACTAATTGAACACCCAAATGTTCAACTTTCATATGGCCGAGACCATATGACTGAACATTTGAATGTTCAAAAATGTGAAAAAAATAAATAAATAAACAGTGCTGCCAGGGTGGCAAGCCCCCCCTGCACCCCCTACATCCCCCACTATTTAAATATACCAACTCTGAGATTGCACTACATTGCAGTAAAGGGAAATCTTCCTGTTCCATGTTCTATGGAGATCCCCATTCAGACCGTTTGAACTTTTAAAAGTTCAATCATATGGTCTCAGCCATATGAAAGTTGAGCTTTTTAAAGTTCGACCTTCTAAAGCGGACCCATATATATATATATATATATATATATATATATATATATATATATATATATATATATATATATATATATATACATATAAAAGGAGCCAGAGCAACATGTGAGATAGGGAGGAAGGAGAGGATGAGCTGGAGAAGTAGGAAGGCTAAGAATATTGGGTTTTATTATCGTCACTACTGTTACATTTACATAGCGATTAGGTGTTGTTTCAACAATGTCTGAAAGTGTTCAGGGTTGCTGGTAGTCCTAACTGATGGAGGGAGAGCATTCCATAGTTTGGCAATGGTGTATGGGTAGCACATTTCACCAATGGAAAGGTTAGGTTGTGCTACATTTAGGACCATCTGACTGACTAATCCCAGAGGTCTATTTGGGCGATACATGGTGAACAGAGAAAAGAGGACAGGACAGCTAGAAGGCTTGTAGATTATCATATGAGCTGTGGTTAGTTGCAAGTATGATAGATGTTGGGGAAGTTCTAGCCAGTGGATGTAGTATGGACCCTTGTGGGACTCCAGTAATGATGTTATGGAAAGGAGAGAAGGATTGTTGCCATCTGGTTGCTTGTTGTCTTTCTGTAAGGTAGTTGGAAAACCAATTTAGGGTAGGGGGAGATATGCCTAAATTGGAGAGTTTGGATAGGAGAAGTGGGTGAGACAGTATCGAAGGCTTTGGAAAGGTCAAGAAATAGTGAGGCAACAAGGTTTCCTGAGTTTCTAGCATGGCTAACTTTGTCCAGGAAGGATAATCTGTTCTCTTTGATCTTTTCTGCAATTGGAGTTATTTTGTCTTATGCTGTTATATTCTCATTATTTCATCTGTCACACAGTGTACATCCTACCACCCTTCTCAGGCCCTTCAGTTCCATCACCTCTAGCTTCTTCATCTGTTCTGCATTTACTTCCCAGGTTTCTGCACAATACAAGAGTATTGGTTGCACCACTGTCTTGTTTCAGTTTCTTTGGCATTCTTTTGTCATAACCCACACCTGAGATTCTATGCCAGTTGGCTGCAGCCCCTCTGATTTTAGCTTTAACTTCTTTATTCAGACTTCCCTTAACCTCAACTACCCTTCCCAGATAACTGAAGCTATTTATCTGTTCCACTATCTTCCCTTCTGTCACAATTCTCAGCTTCTTCTGATTTCCCCAACTTGCTGCCATTATCACTGTCTTATCCATGCTTAGTTTCATCCCATGTACCTTCAGTTTTACATTCCATTCTGCTATCCTTTAATGAAGTTTTTGCTCAGAGTCTGTCCATAATGCTACATCATCTGTATACAGCAATTTTGTTGATCTGTCCCCTTTGACCTGTTTGCAAATGTAGCCCATCAGCAGTAGGCTCAGAGCTGAACCCTGGTGCACTCCCACTGGGAATTCTCTGAGAGACCAAACACTCTTCGTACTTGAATCATTGGCTCTTTGTCCATAGCCTGCACTAATACCACAAATGTTTCTTGGACTTCTGACCACTACAATACTACCCAAAGCAGCTTTCTTGGGACCTTGTCATATGCTTTCTTGAAGTATAGGAATGCCCAGTTGAACTCTTTCCTCATCTACATCAGGCCAGTTGCGCTGCATCCTGATCTGAATTCAAAATGCTCATCTCCCATCTTACATTCTACTACTCTGTGTATCCATTTATCAATTACCCTTTCCAGTACTTTCATGCAATGTGATAGGAGTATGATGCCTCTGTATTGCCCACAGTTGTGGATGTCCCCTTTGTTCTTGTATGCTGGCACTAGCATGCTTATTCTCCAGTCATCTGGGATATGCCTTTCTCTCCACACTGCTATGAGCACCCTCAGGAGCCATTTCTCACCTATCTTATCCAGCATCTTTATATTATCTGCTGTGGCCTCATCTAAGTCAGCTTCTTTCCCTGTGAGTGCTATTCTCACTACTTCTAGGGTGGGCTCCTCTTCTTCTCTCATCGTAGGTTGTTTTTGAGGCAGTACAGCTTCTATGGGGTTTTCTTCATTCAGAAGCTGCTGGAAATACTCCTATCATCTGCCTTTGATGTCCTGTGGACTGCTGGCATCCCTTATGAAGGGTATCTGACTATCTTCTTTATCTTTCTAGCTTTGCCTTGCATCCTGATAGAGTATCTTTGTGCCACTTATTGAATCACTTTCCAGAAGCTGGTAGAGTGCCTGTGATACCTTGTTCTTTGCTATTGCAACTCCTTTCTCAGCTTTGTTGTTAGCTAGACAGTATTCCTTCTCAGCCTGGTCAGTCTTTTCTATCTCCCACTTTTTCCAGCACTCCTTCCTGGACTTCTGCATTCCACCACAAGCTTTCCTTATGTATCTTATTTCCATACATGGATCAGCCACATATCAGTTCTGTAGTTCTCACACATGCTGTTTTGAGGCACTGCACAGATTTTTGCAGAATGTCCAGAAGTTTACTTCATATTTCTGGATTGTTCCTCATACATTTGTGGTGTTCTGGTAAATTATTGTATATTGAATTCACTGAATAATACTAATGACAGACAAACATTTGAGTGTCGGACTTTATATCCTTCAGATATTTTGTAATAATGCAACCCGATGCCATACTAGCAACTTTCTAGGTTAATTGGAACAATCTGTATCATCTGTCTCTATTTTCGAGCCTTTGTCCCCCCATTCTTTCTGTGGTGGGCCAGATTTCTTGCATTAACAGACTGAGAGGAAAAACAGTCTGTAGAAACACCAGCATACTAATACCTCATGCAAAAGCTGTGCATACTTCCAGATTTAAACCATCAACACCATTACCCATACTAACATCCCTAGCCCACTGAGTCACACAGGTTGCCAGACAGAGATGTGTCCTTCATCACATAATCTACAGCATACATATGTACATTGTTATCCCTGCATTATATGAGGCATACACTGTGTGATCGGGTTCTATGTCACAGCCCTGAGATTGCCTAGTCTGCTGATATACCATTGCTAACTTACTGTTACAGCATTTGTATGGGAACGCTGATGTGCTGGGGATGGGGGAAGAACAGTACATGATCTGCTGGCATAAACAGCGGTGGTCCCACTGATTAACATCTCCTTTGACTGCTGTATTGAGTATTCCAACAATGAGGCCTAGTGAATATTACAGAACACACACTATTGCACTGAGCATCTGTAATCCCATGTGGATATTACATCTCCCCAAATAGCCCACTATATTCCCTTGCATACATGCAGCAGATACATACACACAATGCCATATTATAGTACTCTTTATAAGTGGTGTGTAGGAGGAGTGACTTACATTGCGAATGCAGCAGTTGACAGAACTGTAGTTCAGGGTTGACTCTGTCTGATGCATGCAGTATACAGCCAATGCATGGTTATGTACAGGTTGCGTGGATTGCCTTGCATAATTTTTAATATATGTAGGTGAGTTGGAGTAAGGTGTTAGTCGCTAGGGGCCTAGGTTGTCAGTGCATGTGCTATGCATTGTCTTTTAGCCAAAGTCAGGGTGTACTGGGCATTCCTATGTCTGCCTACAGGGACATCATCAAGGGGTTCCTCCTCCGAGTCCTCTTGTGAGTGTGGCTGTGGTGACCTAGAGACTGGTGGGGAGCTGTGTATCCTTTCTCTTTGCTGTTCCTGCTGTAGCTGTTTCCACAGGATCATATTGTTTAGCATGGCACATACTGTGAATATCTGTGTATATGTGGCTGGAGAGTACTGCAGGGCTCCACCAGATATATTCAGGCACTGAAAGCATGACTTCAGAAGCCCAAACACATGCATTATGATGTTCCTGTTTTGTGTGTGTGCCTCATTATGGCATTCTTTCCTGGTGTGTGTGCATTTGTGATGGGTGTCATCATCCATGGTTCCAGTGCGTAGCCAGCATCCACCAGTAAATGACCATGTGGGATGTCCCCCTTAGCAAACAACTGGTACAGCTGTGATGCATGCCAGATATGGGAGTCATGATAACTGCCAGAGCTACCAGCATACACATTCATGATAATTCCCTGTGCATTGCACACAACCTGGAAGTTGATGGAGTGGTACCTCTTGCGGCTGACATAGATTCTACCCTCCTCACTGGGTGATGCCTTGATGTGTACATGACTGCACTCTATGGCACCCAGTACCTCAGGATAGTGTGCTACACAGTAGAAGTGTTGCATATTGCTGGCACTCACCTCAAGGGTGAGGGGGAAAATGTGCTTACTAGCATGTGGTAGCATGGCATCTGGGAACTGGTGGAGTACCCTAGATGCTGATACCTGTGAGACCCCCATCATGTCTCCAGTTGGTCTTTGGAAGGTACCTGTTGCTATTATCCTAAGGAATACACATACCTTTGTTCCCACTGGGATGGGTTCCCCTCTGCTGGGTCTGGTTCTGAGTTGAGGGTGACAGAGCTTACTGAGTTCTTGTAGTATGTCCCTGTCCACCCTGTAGCGGTCTACAATCTCTAGCTCATGCAGCTTTTGTAAGGTTACCCTGGGTCTGTACACCCTTTTCCTTCTCTGCCTAGGCCTATTGTCAGCAACAGCAGCAGCAGCATTGACTTCAGCATCTAGCACATAATATGTAACAGACCTGCAGCAGCCCCTAGCATTCTTTCAGTTAAAATTCCCAAGTCTGTACTCCAATGGTGCAGAGTATGGGGAAAAATCAGTTTGTAGGGTGTCTGCATACTTTATAGTACTCTGCTGCAGTTGCTGACTGTGTGATTGACTACCAATGTTGCATTTCACCCACCTAGTATACCATTAACATAATTTAATGTCACTAGTTTAAGTTAAATAGGGGTTAAAACTAATTAATATAATATTGTTGGCTTTTAGATATACTCAGCATTGTGGCGTGCTGTGCAAACACGTGCTCATAGGTAAACAGAGTGTAGCACTTAGTGTACACAGCCCCCGTACTTCCAGGCTCAGCATGGCAGCACGGCACCTCTCCACACAAATACATGGAAACGCATGCCCTGTAGGTAAACAAAGCTTAGCACTTAGTGTACACACCCGTCCAGACTTCCACACTCAGCATGACAGTGTACCATGCAAATAGGTGCAGATAAGCTCAAATCAGCTTAGACATTATTGGACACACCCTCCCTTGATGTCAGCTACCTCTTGCGTGAACAACACTGTTCTATGCCTACATGGAGGGGAGATGTGGACACAGATACCCATTTGTGCTATTCCGTGCTAAGACCCTGCAAACAACATGCTTCAAAGCCCTACCATGTCAGCAACAGCACCAACACACCATTGCAGATACTCCACGTAGGGTCCTGTAATACATTTCTGTCACATAATATTACTTTATTTTTATTTATTTTTATTTTACATTTGTTGACCGGGATAGTCTGACTGGATGCATGTCTACTTTCAGCGGAGGCCCTGGGAGAAAAGCTCCAAAGTAAACAGAAACAACAAAACATGTTACAAATAGAGTATTAACAATGATTACATAAACAAAAAAGAATAAACATGTTCCACAGGTTAGAGTTAATCCCGAGTGAAAGTCAGGAGTAAATTACACAGTAAGCTGATTAACAGATTTTACACATTCTAGAAGGGAGTTAGCCAGGCTTGGTACAATGACATAGCCAGTTTAGTGCCAGATGTTTTTTGAGTCTAGTTTTAAATTCACCTAGGGAGGAAAATAAAGTAATATCAGCTGGAAGTGAGTTCCAGGATCTACCGACAGAGTTTGCAAATAGAGAGTCACTGGCTGCATTGTTAATTTTGCTTGTCTGAATTAGTAGTCTGTTAGAGGAATGAAGCAGTCGAGGATTGTTATAGGGGGTGATAAGATTTTTAAGTGCAGGAATATTGTCTGGATTATAGAGGATTTTATAAGCCATAATCAATTGGTTATACTGGATTAGACTAAGTAGTTCAAGCCACCAAAGCTGGTTAAGATTGATGCAATGATGTATCCTAAAAGCAGCCCAGTGGCAAACCAGGCAATGTGGTTGTAGCAAACTGAGAATTTGTTAAGTACAGTCTTGTTTAAATTAGAGAGTAGACAGGATGCATACAGAAGTGTTGAAAGAAGGTGAGAGTGAGCTATGGCAATTTTTGCTGGAGGGGTTAAGAAGGCTTTTATTCTGTAAAGTGACCCTAGTTTTTTTATTGATGGTTTTGATTGATTGGTTTACATGTAGGTCAAATTTTAGATTATATATAATGACATCTAATAGTTATCTAGAGGGGTCAGGGGCGATTATTGTGCCATCATTTGCATTTATGGTAAAGGTAAAAGCAGTAGACCTATGTGTTGGTAAAAATAACAGCATTTTAGCTTTTTTGGGATTTATTATCAGACGACGTTCAGAAAACCAGTTTTATATAGTGTTTAATTTGGTCTGGGTAGCTGACCATAAGTCTGTTGGAGATGTGGTCGAGCAGATCAGGGTAGAGTCATCAGTGTATTGGATACAGCTGACTTTTGGGATGACATTATACAGGCCATTAATGAAGATGAAGAACAGCAGGGGCCCTAGTATACAGCCTTGTGGTACTCCAGGGGTGTTAAGTAGTAGGTTAGAGAGTTTGTTCTGTCAAAGAACAGCCTGCTGTCTCCCATTCAGGTAGAATTTAAAACATTAAAAGGCTTTAGTATCTAGACAGAATGTTTGCAGGCTGTGTATTAAACGTTAGTGATCAGCCACATTGAATGCCTTGGAAAGATCCAAGTAGAGGGTGGAGGATATGTGATTGTTGTTACAATTATGGTTTATGGTGTTGGTAAAGGCTAGTAGGGCTGAAGTAGTGCTGTAGTGAGTATGGAAGCCATGCCGGGTATCTGCCATTAGGTGATTCTAGGTTAGGTGGTGCATGAGTTGTCTATAAATACATGTTTCCATAATCTTTGCAAGTGGAGAGAGTATAGCTATTGGCCTATAACTGGAGAATTCAGTAGAGCTACCTCCTTTCTGAAGTGGGATTATGTAGGATATTTTCCAGATGGTGGAAATTCTAGCTTCTGCTATGGTTAATTAGTATTGATATCGGGTAGGCAATAGCATCAGTTGATTTTTGAAGGTACTCGGCAGGGAGTTGATCAGCAGAGCGTGTGGTGGGTTTTCATTTTTTGATCAAGGTATGGATAAGTGACATGGAAACTGGTTGGAAGCTGAACGAGAGTAGGTTCATAGGGATGGTACTATCAGGGCCAGGGGAGCTAGGAGGTAACTGGGTAGCTAGGGCTTGAATTGTCTCAGTAAAGAATCGGTTAAAACTATCTGAAACATTCGCAGGGGTTTATCGATAGCAGCAGTGGGGATAGGGGTAGAAGTTTGTCCAGGATGTAGTAGATTATTCAAACCTGCCCAAAACTTCTTATGGTTATTTTGATTTACTGTCTGTAAATTACAGTAGTATTGTTTTTTTGTCGTTTAAAATGGATTTTTTAGTAGTATTGTTTTGTTTTTTCACTTTTTTTTATGAGGCATGTTTGTGCACTGTGGCTCACTGTGCAAACATGTACAGTTTATTTAAAAAAATTATTTTAACATATTTCTCTTATTTTTTTCAGACACACGGTGGGTAGTTTCACTTATATGTGTATGTGCTATGCCATTTCTGTCCATCTGCTTACATTTTTAGAGCCCCTTTTGTCTGTCTGCATTCTTGTACATGGAATTTCCATGTATACTATGGAAAATGACACAGGGTCTGCAGAGCTGCCTATCTGCTTGCTGGAATGCTCTACCTGACTCATTTGCATGGAATTCACCTGCTTATGAAGTGATTTGCACGCCACAGATGTTTCCATGTTGGCGAGTGTTTACTGAATCTACAACCTGCTTACTTTCATGTAAGTAGTGTGGCACAATGCCTGGAATGAAAACGAGACCATGTAGGCTTTATTAGATTCCAAGAACAGTCACACTGGTGGGAAAAGACTTCAGAGTTGAGTGCTCCTTAAAACATAAATTTATTACTTAAGAAACTCATAAAACAATAGAGGCTAAGCGCTAAGGCATCAAAAACTTTATGTATTGCAAAATACATTGATTTTTATACAAGAACTGTGCTGAAAACACACCCTGTCTTGTTAAGAAACTGTTGGGATTTCCTCAGCAGAATAACCAATGATTTGTTTAGGGAAGAGATTATATTTTTTACTATCGATGTGCAGGATCTCTTCTCTGTTATTCCACATAGAAAGGGTACAGACTGGTTTTAAGACTACCTAAGGAACAACACTACACTGGTCTAAAGAAAGCTGGATATGCTCAAGGAACTCATTGAAGTAGTTGGTTTCTGGATTGATTTTGTTGCTTTATTAGATTCGTCCCAGAATGTAATAGTATAAATATGAACTGTTTAGAATTCTATTTATAGAATTGTATCTGCAAAATTCTGTAAATGTAGTTCTAGCCATAGAACTCATTGTTCAGAAATCTACCAGAACTCTAGAATTGTTGTTAAAGTTCTGTCTGCCAGTTCTGTCAGAACTTTTTGTGAAAAAATGTATCTAGAATTCTGTTTATGGAATTTCAACATTTGTAATTTAGTTGCAGAATTCTATCAGTGTAAGTGTATGCTTATAATTCCCTCTGCGTAATTCTGTTTTAGCATTCTATGTCCAGAATTCCATCAGCACAAATATGTACAGAAAATTTTATCTTTACAAGTTTGTGTTTAGCTTTGTTGCTGAAAACATTTTGTGCTTGGAATTCTTATGCTAGAAATCTTTGTCTATAATTTTATCTGGAGAAATATGTGTTTCATATTATCAGTGAATTATCCTATCTGTAGAATTCTCTGCTTATAACTGTATGTATGTAAACTGGGAGCAGGATTCATGATCTCAGTGTCCTCGAATGCAAGGCTTGTACATAATAGAATGCAATACCACATAAAGATGTAATTCATAAAGATAATGACATAGTGCCATAAAACACAGTACTTGATTTTACCCCATTGTGTATTTATGATGGGTCTTTCTCTGCGTATTAGTACATAGGAAATCTCAGGCTTGTATGCAATTCTGAGACAATGCAATGAGGGATTCAGCCTGGAACCAGAAATGCGTATCTGCCACTGGTTTAGTGCTTCTGACACTGTTGATCCTCCTCACCCACTAACATGTTGCTCATCCATAGATAACTAAGAAATACATCATTTCTGAACTTAAGATAAATAAATAAAGAAACAATAGATAAAGAAAAACATTGTGAGACAGGAGAAAACTCTTCTGGAGGTGGAGTTCCCTGAGGTGTAAGTAACCCTACTACCAACATTATACTTTTCTGAATCTGTGTTCTGTGATGCAGCTATGATTCCAAAAAAAAGTTCCAAAAGTACTAGAACACTCCATTATCACTGCATATTAATGACCCAAGCTCTGCTGCTGTCTCTGAGTGTGAAACGTTTCTGAAACGGACAACAGTGAAGTAGAGTAAAGCAACTTAGTACAGTGTAATATACCTTAGTGTGTGTGTACTTATAGCTACTTAGTAATTACTATTATAACTTATTAAATTGTAGTTCATGTTACAATATGTTGCACTATCATGCTTGACAGTGTGCATCCCATTTGGAGAACTGATGTGTGTAGCAGACCACTTGTGCACTATGAACAAGTATGTACCCTTCTATCTTTTGTGTGCAGCTGTTCATTACCAATTTCTATGTCTATGGATCACAGCAGTAACCACTGGAATATTAACCAAGCTTAGATGCCATTGTGTACTATTTTTACTAAATAGTCTCACCCATATTTAGAGTCTCTAGGGATTTAGTGGTATGAATTGTATCTATGAATGTTTGCTGTAGGAATTCTGTCCTTAAAATTCTTTCTCTATAATTCTTTGTTTAGAATACTGTCTGTAAAATTCTGTGCTTATAACACAGTGCTTAGAATTCTACCCAAATTGTTGTATCTGTAGATTGCTATCAGTTGAAATTTATGCTTAGTATTCTGCTTTTAGAACTCAAGGTTACCAGAACTGTTTGCATGACTGTTTTGACTTTTACATATATAGTATGTTATGAGTTCAGAATTCTCAGCCAAATTTCATGTTTAGAATTCTGCCTGTAGAATTCTGTCCATAGAATTAGGTGTTTAGAATTCTGTCTAGAGAATTTGTTGTTTAGGAAAATATCTACAAATTGCAATGCATCAGTCTGGATCTGTAGAATTCTGCGGTTAGTAATCTATCCATAGAATTTGATCTATACTGTTATGGTTTTAGAATTATGTCTATGACATTCTGTGCTTAGACTTCATGTGTTAAATTGCATCTGCAAAATTCTGTGCTCAGAATACTTTCTATGGAAATTTCATTTAAAATTTTACTTGCATCATTCTGTCTGCCAAAATACATATTTTGAATGATATCTGTTGAATAACAATTATATCTATAGAATTCTGTTTGTGGAATTATATCTGTAGAATTCAGTGTTTAAAAAACTCAATGTAGCACTCTATGTTTAGAACACTATGTTAATCATTCTAACTGTAGAATTGCTTGGAATTCTGTGTTTAGAATCCTATCAGTGGAATTCCTCATTTAGAAAACAATCTGTTCAACCCTGTCATTAGAGTTCTGAGGTTAGGGTTTGAGCTTTATAATTCTGAATGTACAATTCAATCTGTATATTATGCATTTAAAACTGCAACTCTCTTCTTCAATTTACCCCTTTAGGATTCTACATTTATAATGTGATCTATAAAATGTCATCAATCGAATGCTGAGAGCACCACTCTATCTGCACTATTCTAGGTCTATAATTCTGCTTGCTTAATTCACTGCTGACAGCTCTATTTGGTTCTGCTATGAAATGCTACCCATAGAATGATGTGTTTCAGGTTATATTTCTAGAATTATGTGCTTAAAATTGTAATTATAAATTTTGTTTTTAGAATACTGTATAATCTTCTGTACTTACAATTTTGTATTTAGCATTCTATCTGAAGAAGTATATGGTTCTATGTTTTTAATTTTGTTTAGTATTCTGTGCTTATAAGTCTGTGATTATAATTCTGTCAATATAATTGTTTAGCATGTCGTTGCAAAATTCTGTTAATAAAAATGTATGAAGAGTTTTGTTTGCATAAAAGTTCTATGTTTAGAATTTTGGCTGTAGGATTGAGTGTTAGAATTATATCTGTAAAACTGATTGTTTTGAATTCTATCTGCAGATGTCTTCATCTATAAGTCTTGTTTAGAATTGCATTTGTCAAATTATCTGTTTAGAATTCTTTCTGCATAATTATGTATTTAGATTTCAATGGTAGAATTATATCTTAGAATTCTCTGTGTAGAACTCTGTGTTTAAAACCCTTTTTATAGTGTTCTGCCTGTTAGTATTATAGCTGTAGAATAGGGACTCTATCCAGGGAATTTGATCTCTAAAATTCAGTATTTGTAACTTTGAGTTTATAATTCTATCACTAGAGCTGTTCAGAATTCTATGTGATTAACTCCTATATGTCAAATGAATTCTGTCTGGAGAATTATGCATTTAGATTTCAATGGTAGAATTATATCTTAGAATTCTCTGTGTAGAACTCTGTGTTTAAAACCCTTTCTATAGTGTTCTGCCTGTTAGTATTATAGCTGTAGAATAGGGACTCTATCCAGGGAATTTGATCTCTAAAATTCAGTATTTGCAACTTTGAGTTAATAATTCTATCACTAGAGCTGTTCAGAATTCTATGTGATTAACTCCTATATGTCAAATGAATTCTGTCTGGAGAATTATGCGTTTAGAATTCATCTTGTAAAACTCTCTCTTTGGAATTCTGCATTTAGAATTATACAGAACTCTATCTGTAAATTTTATTTTTACAATTCTATCAGTACAATTCTGCCACAAGAATTCTGTGGATTTCGATGTTTTTTTGTTTTAATTCTGCTTCAAGAATTCCATCAGTTGATGTTTCTGCTTAAATTTCCATCTGCAGATTTTTTTCTACAGAATTCAGTATTACAGTATTATCTGAAGAATTTTCTCTGGGATTCCCTGAGACTCAGAAAGGATTTAGAATTATCATGAACATTAACACAACCTTCTTTACACTTATAGTAAGCCTTTATGATTCTTTGACAACCTTACCCCGAGGTTTGCTACTATTGGGAACTTCAGCACGGGAAGATGTATGAAATGTCAGAGCGGCACACTAATACAGAAATCTGTGGAAGCAGATAATGTTAATTTGCCATGTGCTGTTCCCCAGAAATGTTGCTCCATAAACATCCATTGTTGAGGAAAAAGTAAATACTGTAGTCACATATTCACTGTTACAGAAGCATTTACAATGCATGCAGGTGCAGTGTATAGGCTTGAGGCATGCTAGTGTGTGTGTGTGTGTGTGTGTTTGTGCATGTGTCTGTACCTGTAATGGGCATGCATAAAACTGGATGAATATGTGTGAAAGTGTAAGTATGTGTCTGTCTGAGTGATCATACTAAGGGATAAGGTGGAGAATCAAGAGTATGAGGGTGTGTGTGTGTGTGTGTGTGTGTGTGTGTGTGTGTGTGTGTGTGTGTGTGTTTTCATGTGTGCTGGTGAATTAGCAAGTTTGTTTGTAAGTGTGACTATGGGGGACATGTTTGCTGATGAGTGTATCTGTATATGTGTGTGCATGTATGTACATGAATGTCCAAGATTGTGTGTGTGTGTGTGTGTGTGTGTGTGTGTGTGTGTGTGTGTGTGTGTGTGTGTGTGTGTGTGTGTGTGTGTGTGTCTGTGTGCATGAGAGTGTGAATTTGTGTGTGTGTCTCCCTGTGTATTTAGGAGGATATCTTTGCAAAATGATGACTGGACCACCAGGGAAAACACTACCATGATCAGATCTAACAGCACTAGTGTTGGCTAGAGTACAATAAAAAAAAAGACTAGACCTGGGAGCTATGGGATTTGGTAGCACATGTAGGCTGTGACATCATCTTGACTACCATGTGTCCACAGTAAAAAGAAAATGATTCCATACTGCACAAGTTATAAGGAAGGGTATGGCATCTAGGTCCAAAGATGTCATTGTGTTACTTATTCTCTGCTCTTATAATACCAGTCACTGAGTACAATGCACCCTTTGGATGTACCTGACCAGGCCTATGCAACTACATAGGTGACCAGAGAGATTACTCACAAAAAGAATACATAGTATAGAGAACAAGTCCAGTGCTGACTGCCTCAAAGCATTTCCCATATACTTGGTCTCTATCGGCTGCTGAGAGGTGGCTTATGCCTTGCCTACAAAGCATCCTCTGATCCAGCTTTCATGTACCTGCTGCATATCTCAAAACAAATAACACTAGAAACACCCAATCCAGGGGCCTAAACCTAGACTGCAACATAAAAAGTACATGCTGGTGGGGCAGGTACTTGTCTGAGATGCTGCCCCTTCTCTGAAACAGGCTTCACATCCATGGGTAGGAAAGTTCTTCTCTGTACTTATTCAATCAAAACTTAGATCAGTGGATGGGGAATTGCAAATTTGCCCCTGATCTGGCACCTATGTCTCTATTAGAGAGAGAGAGAGATAGCTTGTAAAAGGATGACCGTTCATATTCAAGTTTACATATACACCACGTACCTTTTTGGACAAATATCTTTTTATCATGTAATGACAACTACCTCAAGCCCCACAGAACACATCACCATAGTGTAAATTGTTAGACCACTATGATTTTCTTGTAACTGTCCACCATGTCCCATAAGATACCTTTTGCAAAATGCAAACCTACAGTTCTTTAGAGGCCTAGTTGCATTATATTACATTTAACTCCACTAATCTCTGTCCTACTATAAATGCAAAACCCTTGTTTTCTGGTGGTTCCCTTACTCCCTAACACACAATCTCTTCTGACATACTGCAGATTTCCGTGATATTCTAATAGTATAATAAGGTCACCATAATACAGACTTTAAGACAGTAGTGACATTGTTACTTATCCCAGAAACTCACTGAATCCTCTCTTTACAATGAAAAAGAAAAAAAAACCCATAGCTAATCAGTTTACTATCTCTTCATGTTACAATAACATCCCCTGTCTGTGTCTACTCACATCCTAAGAAGGTGTAAAAAAGTCATATCACTCAGTGTAAGTGGTGCAACAGGTAGCACACTCACCTTTGAGGAAGAAGGCTGTGGTTTCTGTTCCTACAGCAGGTTGATCAGTTGCTGATAGTTCAGTGTAGCATAAGGGGGTGCTGCACTCTCAAGTGCGCTGTCCTTTGGAGGAGGTGCCAGACCAAGGTCCGATCTGCTTGAGTTGGTGGTTGCTCAAAAGGATGTAAAATATAAGTTCTGCAATGTCCTTACCAAATTTCTCCTGGTAGTATAAATCTACCTTGGAAGAGGCTATTAACCTAGGTGGACTAACCTGGTGAACAATGGCTAAATAAACGTACACTTTACAAAACGATGATGTGGTCTAGAGATGCTTGGTAGGTAGGTACTGTAGTGGCTAATGCCATCTGCTGACCAGTACTATATATTCATGTATGGAAAAGTGATTGCTCAAGAAAACAGGGGTTTGGTGGCTTTGGGTGCTCCCCACCTTTGCAGCTGCAGTCTTGGCTTTTAAATGGGTAAGGCATTATGAGTGTAAGGCACTGTGAATACATGCAGAAAAGCAAAGATATAAGAACTCACTTTTTTAATCAAATTCAAATAGGAACTTTTCATCTGCTGTACTAAAAGTTAAGTTTTACAGTGTTTTTTTGTCAGCCACTGTAACATCAAAATTATAATGTTGACATGAATATTTTTCTCTGGCTCATATCTAATTGTTAAAAACACCTGAAATGACTATTGTATCAAAAATAGAATCACGGCTGAGATGTCCACAGATCTTATACACATAATCTTGCCAACAACTTTCTATTGAAATTTGTTTCACTTTATCATTAGAATGAGCAGTGATGTTAATTTAGTTTGTTATCTTGCTGAAGGTGCTTCTAATCAAAAATAAGCTCTATAAAAAAGACTTGAAATTCTTAAGTCTACAGTACAAATTAGGACTGCAGGCTCATTTTCTCATTTTTTAATCACTATCACCCTTGTTAGCTAAAGCTAGCATTGTTAGTTAACACTACTGTTAATTACTTTTTGCCTGGCAGGACTGAAGGCTCCTAACTCTGATTCCTAATTACCACTGATATGATTTTTTTTACAGAGTTTCAGGATGTGTGTTTCTTTTAATGTTTTAGTCTACTTAAACTGCCTTGATACAAGCAATTAGACAAAGGAGAAAAATAAAATAAAAAAGAAAAGTTCTGTAGGGGATACAGAATATATTTGATCTAACATATTCAGTGCCACAGAGCAGGCATAATTAGATCATTTGAATTCATTGTTAAGCATGTCTTTGCCACATCTCCTGCTTGGCTCTGTGAATGCCTTCCCCAGATCTTTTGGGTACAAAATAATATTTTATATTTCTGTTTTATAGTATACGCTTTGTTGATAAAAACAGAGAATGATATGCCCAAGTGCTGCATAGATTCAGGAAATTAGTACAGTTTGCATGACAATTAATGCCATAAATACGATGATGATATATTTAAATATGATTAAATTGAAAGGTCTGCTAAAATCTTGTTATTAGTCAACAGAAATTCTTTTTAATGTCTAAATATTCACCTAGGTTGTTTGTTCATTGCCCTACTTTATGTATATACTTTACACATATTCATTTAGGTATCAAATACAAAATAAACTAAAGTGCTAACAAGTCCTTACGAACAAGGTAATAGTGATATTCAAAGTTTGTGCAACAAAACAGACCTTCACGGGGCATGTGCTTCATTAGAAATCATGGTAAACTCCTGTTTTTATGCATTAATGTTTCTGGAAGGCTATTTCAAGTTAGAAAGCTCATAATGCATTCTCTATTTTTATTTGTTGTAGCAGGTGGGCAGAAACTGTTTATCATTACAATAACACCTTTTTGCATGTTGTTTATTTAACTGGTGCTCACCTAACAGAGTTGCATATGTCCATCTATTAATGAAAAAATGAAGTACAAGATGCTGAAACCACAGCTCATATTTTCTTAACTTAGCAAGTACAACTATCATTCATTCAAAAGTACACCAAAATAGTACTTGTTTTAAAAGGAAAAGGTGTGTGCAGAAATAAATGACTTGAGTTTTATTTCTGCATTTCCTTTCTCATTCATATAATCTTGCACAGCTATTCAGCAAGCTGAATGCTAAAAGCAAAACTTAGAACAGAACAGAAAATATCCATTGAAACCAGACAACTTCTCTACTCCCTGAGCAGGCTTATTATGCAAAAAGAAGTGAACATCAGATAAGCAGTGATTACTGGTAAAAGAATGGCAAACAGATATTGACAAAATTACTTAGTGCTGTTATTGATAATAAGGAAACTTATAAAATCACTAGCTTCCTAGAAATTGTGTCATATTTTTTCCACTCATCATGTGCATTGATGCATCAAGATGCATTAGCTTAGGTGATGCTAAAGCAGCAAGGTAAGGCACCAGAGGAAATGAGCATTTGATTAAATGGGAAACTGTCCATTTACACTGCGAATTACCTGTATTCCACATCTGTTTTATGCCCAGGTAAAAAAATAAGTCCCATAAACACTGATTGCATCAGGAAGATATTAATGGAGGGGATTAGAACAGCTAAGTCTTCTCATATATGACCTTTTTCTTATACTCTGAAAACTTGAAGTGTATCCTAAATTAAAGCTAAAACAAATAAACATAAAACAGCATCATAAAATATTGCTTCTGAGAGTATCACTCTTTTCTTCGAATATAGAAGTGCATTAAAACATCCGTATTCATACCTCTGATAATAAATGCCTCACTATAACTTTTCCTTTTAAGGACAGGTATCCTGATTTCCATGGCAGTCACATGACCAGGTTCAAAACTGTTATAAAGAGCTCTGCTAATTTGGATGTACACCATTTTGAAACATGTCAGTAGTAAATAAGTAACTACTACTCAGAAATTAAAGTTTTTGCCTAGGCTGGCAAAAGCCAAGTGTTGGTATTGGAAGCTTGTTTCTTTCTCGGCCTGTTTGAAGAGCAGTGATGGAGTTATTTTGCTTCCAGGCATAACCTGGAGCTCTTTTTAAATTATGTGAAAAGGATGGCAACTATTGAACTATTAGGTTTGCATAAAGTGGTTATACTGAGTATATCTGCACAACAGCATGTCATTCTGCCACCTCTGTTTCTCACTAAAGAGATAAAGGATTTGATCAAGTCTCAAACCAAGCAATGCTAGACATGAATATGGACTTCCCATAGAAGTTTACAAGTTCCTTTTACCTCAGACAAAGTCTTTCCTAATGCATATTTTTACCTTTTATCTAACAGCTCTTTCAGGTTCTCCTGTGATTGCAAAGGTTTGTAGAGATCCTTCAGACCCATCTTACTACTGTAGCTTTACCTTACAAAGGCATCATATAACTTTTTAAAGAAATTTCGGTCAAGGAGGGTTAAGAATATCTTAACTGATCTACTATACCTGGATCACTCTTGATTTTGATTGCTGAACAATTTAAGTTGTGGTTATTAACATGGATGTTGAGAAAGCTTTTGTTCAGCTAGTGTGGTCATGTCTTTAAACTAATCATAAAATGCTTCTCCCATCATCTGTGTCTAAGGTTTTGTTGCAGTACATTCTGAATAATGTATGCTGGTATATATATATATATATATATATATATATATATATATATATATATATATATATATATATAGATCAGCTTCTAAGATATCTCCTCAATGTGGCACCATTCAGGGGTAGCTTCTGTTCTGGCATCTTTTTGGTTCTCACAGTGAGCTATCTCCATTTGAAAGCGATATAAACTCCTATGACCCAGGTCACAAGGTGTTGATTAACAGCCCATGTTTCTGCTGGAGCTGTCTTGTGGAAGACAAGGAAAAACGTGGCTTGTCCAACTCATCTCTCCTCATGGGAAGGTGGAGGGAGCACATACTAGGGGTGCTCATTCTCACTTCTGAATACCCAGAAGAAAATGTAGCCCCCAAGAGGGACATGGATGTGGAAGGTTACATCACTCCAGGAAGTACGTCATACATGCTCACTGACTTATGTTGTATGCTGAACACCAGATGTGTCCAAGGGAA
This sequence comes from Protopterus annectens, assembly GCF_019279795.1. Classification (NCBI taxonomy): domain Eukaryota; kingdom Metazoa; phylum Chordata; order Ceratodontiformes; family Protopteridae; genus Protopterus; species Protopterus annectens. The sequence goes on from NC_056730.1 coordinate 822,934,195, forward strand.
TGCACAGTGAGATTATGGTCACAAAGAAGCAGAAAAAAAATATAAATCTCTGATGCTTGTTTAAACAGCATCTCTCTTGATTAGCATTATCCTAAAATATGGTGAATAAATGGGCCAGATGACAAAGAGATGGTCTGATGACAGCAGGCAATAGAACAGAAAAATGTAAAACAATGTTGTCAAGTGGTAAATTGAGCTTATTTGATAATAATTATTTGAAGTTCGGAAGAAATTAACTTACCATTGCAGACTTACTCTTTGCAGGTACTGTCACAATATTGTATTCTCCTTTCAAAACCACTTCTTAAGTGCTGCTTTGGCAGGTGGATATTGTGCAAGTACATTGTACTGGCAGTTCCCATGTGACTTATTCGAAACTTATCCTACAAAATTGACTTTTGACAACATTCAGCATTTGGAGGTAGGTGTGGGTTACTTAAGTAAACACATTGTGATGATCCTGTAAAGAATCCTCTCCAAAGCTGGGCAATCAGGTGGCAAAGTTAATCTGTAAATTTTCTGTTATTAAAATGATGTTTATATAAGGTGTTATATCCACTGATGAACTCTATGTTTGTTCATCCTAAAATGATGACTAAGAGGTGGCAACTAGTTGACATCTGGTTAAATTAGCGATTATGGCTAGAAGGTAAAGTAGAAGAGATATTCATTTTAAAGACTTAAGAACTTTAATCCTTTGGCTACTCAGTTCCACTTTTCTCTGTGTTGTTGTGTCTTTTGGCTTTTCCCAGTTAGGGATTGCCACAGCGGAACTCCGGTCCGCTAATAATTGGCAGTTGATTTTTACGTGCCTAGTTGCCAGCCCTGACGCACAACCTTCAACAAAGGTACGCCCATTCACACATGTCTCCACGCAGAAGACACTTTTTTCTATATGTTCCCAAATTAACAAGCTTATCAGCAGGGAGACGAGTGCTTTCAGAATATTGGCACAAAATTGCTCTGTTGCAGTACATATCCATGGAAATAATTCACATCAGACAGTCTGACAATGGGTTTAATGTGATTAGGAATATTCTTGATTGTGTAAAGGGCTATACTGAAAATTCACCTTTCAGGAATCTCAAGCCTTTATTGCACTAAATGAGACAGAGCAGCTTTCCTTTAACAGCGTAGTTTCTGTGTTTCTTGAATTTAGTACTTGATGATGGATGATAAAAAAACATGTTAGCCCTTATTTAGCTGCTATGGCTGACATCTGGCATCAGATCATGGACGAGTGAGACATAAGTAATTGTTCTGCTAACATGGTTTATCTGGCACTTGAGTATTCTGTGTCTCCTCTACAATATTCTTTCTGGAGAAAGATTCTGCAAAATGTTAGAACTGAGATATATTGACATTTATTTGCTAGTGTCTGCAATGTTGACCTTCTGTACACTAAGGATGTTGCATTTTTCCTTCCTATTTCCAGAATAGTTCACCAAGATATACAATCATAGATAGATTGTTCTGTTAGCTAAGATGGAGACTGGTTATATATTTTTGCAACATGTCCGAAGCTGTAGTCCTTTTGTGGTATAAATGTGTGTCAGTGTGCACGTGGTGATCATATAATTATTTTCTAGTCACTTAAGTTCTTTTGTGTCCACTCCTAGAATCTATCTCTTTTTCATAAGCATGTCTATTTTGGGGCATTCTGGTAACATCTGGAAGTGTAAGGTTTAGAAAGTATAATAAATTGGCAACATATACAAAATAAGTTTTATTTGTCTGCATTGAATTTGCACTGTATACCCAAAATGTGAGCCTCTTTCTAGATGGTAGAAGTTGAGGAGTTATATAAAGTCTCACATGAAAGTATTTCCACAGTGATTTGATGTGTTGTTTCTATTGACCAGTGATATATTGCTAAGGCCCAGACATTGGTCTTGGACTACAATGCTAATTATAAATAGGCCTAAGTATATTTTGCTATAATATGATGTCTCACTTGGGTTTTCTACCTCCTATGTTCCATATTTTCCTTTCCCTTTACTTCCTTTTCTCATTGGATTCATGTCAATAGAGCAATGGAAATCTAAGTGAATGCCAAAACTCTGAAAAAATATCATCAAAAGCATTTGAAATTTTCTTTGCAGGAGGCAAGTACCTCTGCACAGCCCATACCCCACCCCCCAACTTATATAAACCTAAACTAAGATTGCACAACAGTGGAGAAAAGAGACAACTCCACTTTTGATGAACGTACTCTCAGCAAACTTATACTGAAGTTGGAGCATTTGCTTAGAGCACAGTTCTTCGAATGACTGCATTCTATCTCATTCCACTGTCTTTCACCATTCCTTTTACAAAGGGTGATTTCACATGCCATCTGCAAAATCTCCACGGAACAACTTCAAAATGATTCTTTAATGGATTGGTTCAGTGATAGTGCAGTATTTTGTGTCAGTGAAATGACAACCCTGTCCATAAATTTGATGGTTTGTATGTACCACTGCAACCCATATGACACCCAGATGGCAGAATATCACATGCTGATGTCACGATGGGTTTTGAATTCCTTCACTATCACCCAAGGATGAAGTAATAGCAAGAAAGTGCTTAAAATTTGTTTCAATAGCTAGTTTAGAAAGTACAACCTGGACCCTGACAGCATAAAGGTAATATGTACTGCAGTCCTGGGGATGGGCTTCTAACCTCCAAGACCAGGGAGAACTATACACAGTCCACTTACAAAGATAAGTTTTGGTCAAGCACTCCCAGGCTGTTGCCTAACTGCTTTATTTCTGAAACAATGTCTTTCATCTCTCTGGAAAAGCAAGCCACTTATAGTTACCTGCTGTTAAACCAAATCAGATATAAAATAAACCAATTAATATTTCTTTTACTAGCAGTAGGTCTTAAGCAGTATAATGGAAAAGTGCCACACTGTTTATTAAGCAAATTGTAAATAATGACTACCCTCTTCTCTGATAAACAACAGTCCACAAATATTTCTATAAATAGACAAGAGCTAAAAGGTTAATAAATGAAAGTTACTTAAATAATGAAGAGATTGGAGAAAATACAGTGCAAAATATATGCAGGTTGGCACACACAGATAAAGAGAATACAAGGCAATAAAAATAGACAAGATACATTCTGAAACAAACGAAGAAAAACTGAGCTCACGATACCTGGCTTCCCTGGATAGAGTTTATTGCAGAAATAGTACTTTTAACTATATATGTTAACAATTATTGCTTAGTGATGGTTTCAAACAAACAAGACAGCATCAATATCACACATCTTCTTATAGCATACACAGTTATATACAATATTATTTTCCCATCCCCTAATATCCATGATATCACCATGTTGTGGCTGGAAAAAATAATAAAACAATGTATTTTACTCATTGGAGTAACCACGGGAAGAATGCCAATTTGCATCTGCATATCCTTACTTCCTTTGAATTTATCTTGGTGGCTTAATGATCTACAGACATAAAGTCCATTTGATAAAAATAGCAACAGCATATCAAGCAATACAATGTCTGCTCTTTCATCTTTGTTTGCCACATTAACAACAGAAGACAGCATGTATGGTGAGCCAATGCACTTCAAACACTTTCCTTTTTCATTTATATTAAAGAAGGCAAATGACACATATTCCTAAGTTATAAAAGCAACACTCATTCCAAATGCACATGAACAAGGTAGAAGAAAAAGAAAACATATGTGACATTTTTAGCTTTGAATTACCTCTGGCTTCATAATTTTTTTTCTTTTTTGTGTGGCATTATCCCTGGCTACACAATTCTCTACACTTAAGAAACTCAAGGGAGTCTTTTGGAGGCTTCCCTGAAGAAATGAATCTTAAGACAAGCGTGCAGTCTTTTACTACATTACCTCATGCCTTTCCTAGATAAACAACCTGCATTCCTACCGGCACTACCACTTTGAAGTTGGATGGTCATATTATAGGACTGCAAGACTAAACACCATCCAAGAAGCTTCTCATTCTGTCCACTTGTTCTTTGTAGCCATTTTAAATGGTTATGGTCAGTAACCACAGTGAACTTTCTGCCATACAAGTAGGGAGGTAGTTTACACAAAGTCAAGATTATACATGGACACTCCTTCTCTATGGTTGCACAACCCTTCTGTCTGGGTCAATGTCTGTGGATCAAGTACACAATAGGGTACTCTTCTCCCTCTGCGGAAACCTAGCTAAGTACAGCCCCTCACCCCATAGTTAGAAACATCTATCTGTACAATTAATTCTTGACTATAAACAGAACTGGCTAATATAGGGGTCCACTAAAAGCTTCCGTTAGATTTTGAAATGCCTGCTCACAGGCTGGTGTTCAGACAACATTATCATGTCTATTTTTCCTGGTGTGGTCTGTAAGAGGAGTAGCTATCATGTTATACTGGGGAACAAATTTTGCCTGTACCTGTTTCTTGGTAGTAGGGGTGGGCCATTCCTGAACAGACTCAGCCTTTGCAGATTCTGTCCTAATCTTTCCACCATCTACTCTATGACTGAGATCAGATACTATACTTCCCTGACTCTTGTTAGCTTTTATAAACAACCAAGCCTTTTACAATCTGCCAAACTCACCCTTGACATGTTATACATGTTTTCTTCAGAACTAGCTGTAGACAGCAATGTGATCTGGGGCATAATACCACACTTCTGCTAGGAAGTGATCTACCACAACTGGTCTGCAAATGCCTCAGTTAGGCTTTTAGTGTAGAGTTAACCTCTCCAATAGACAATCTCCTTGTGGATGGTAGGAGGTAGTCTTCAGATGCCTTAATCCACTGCACTTTCACAAACTTGCCAGGATGTCTAACACAAAGTTGGCACATCTGCTTGTCAGTATGCACCTAGGAAATCCTACTCTGCTGAAAATGTTTACCAAAGCATTTGATACCTCCTGTGCTGCAATTGAAGACAGACACACCACTTTTTGGTAACCAGTAGCATAGTACATCACTATCAGGATATGCTTCTTGCTTGTGAAACTTGAGGCACTCAGAGACTCCACAATATCCATAGGCCATGGCTACCCTCTAAAAATGATTCTTGAAAACCAGACAAGAGCATCAAAGCAGCCTTGGCATTCTGTCCAGCCTTGCCAACATTCCGTCACTGCTAGCAGGTCATGATGTACCTTGTTACATCTTTTACAGTCCTATTTCAATAAAACATCTGCATTAGCCATACTTTAATGCACATAATACCCATATGACCTGCAAAAGAAAAATCATGGGCTAAGGACAGAAGTGCTATTTAGTAGTTGCTGGGTACTAACAACTGCTGCACTATGTTCTCCCTGTATTCCTACTTCACAGGTCCATTCCATTTGCAACAAACCATTGTCCCATTATATGGACTCCCTCTGCCCTTGATTATTTGGAGCTTTCTTGTCTACCTCCTTCATGTCCGATAAATTAGCGTCTGAGAGCTGTGCATGCCTCAGCTCCTTCATACTGATCCTCCCGAGCTCCCCTTCAAAAGGAAGACTGGTATCATTTGCCAGTTATCAGCTAAGGCCCTAAATAGAGTGGGCTGTCCAGGTAATATATGTCTGATGCACAACCTCTCATGCTTTATTGTTGTCTCAAGTTGTGACTGAATGCTGTACTTCTTTCTCCGCTAGATGTGTCACCTTCTAAGGAAAACCCAGTACCTTTCCCAAGCTGTGACACAGATCCTGGGTCACTGCATCTAACCAGCGTTCCTTCTGAACAAGCAACATCATTAGCCCCAAGCGGAGATACGGGCTTGATCTGAGTGTCCCTCCTCCTATTTTCCTCACAATATTTCCTCCATGCTTGCCTGTAACATCATGTACACAAGGTATTACACTGTCAAAGTCATTCCATATTACGACATCAGCATGGATGTTCTAACACAGTGCCACCTGCTTGCTAACTTGGCCACTTTGTGAATCCAGATAGATTCTGGCCAAAGGTACTTGAAAAGGTTCCCCATCTAAAGCCCTAACTCAAGTGGACTGCTCATGTAATACCTGCTCTATGCAGAACCACACATGTTTTACTGGTTATGAACCTAAACATATGATGTAATAGAAGCAAGTACTAAGTAACATTGCTTATATTTTTGAGGAATTGCAGCAGTGTATTACCTTACCTGCAGATGTTTTTTTTAAATTCTATTTGGATTTGTTGAGATATAGCAAAGTGTCAACAGCAACTTCTATCTAATAAATAGTAGCAGTGTATAGCTTAACATCAACACATTTCATGTATGTCTATAGCCCAATTGTGGATTCACACTGAAATTACTTCCTCCTGTCTCAAAAAGATGTGATCCATGATCCTGCCCATCCAAAACATTTATCTCCATCATGTTAATCATCATTGATCCTTATTCCTCTTTGCATATCTGCTTTTGTACACCAGAATGTGCTGGAAAATGTATCCAGTGACTGACAAAGTATTGTCTATGTCAAGCTAACAACTCAGCTTTGTAAATATCAAAAGGCACATTTTCATATGGCATCAGCAAGTAAGTCTGTAAGAATATGGCAGGAGGACTTCCCAAGTTGCTACTATCTTAATCACCAAATATGCAAGTACTTTTATTGACTGTACTGTCATTTCTTTACATCAAATAGGAAGTAGCAGGATATCACTTATTTTGATGGTTTGGTTGATGTACAGTATAATGGATATGTGTGCTTAAAAGAAAATAAATAAATAAATTAAACATAATATGATACTACCTGATTTACGAATCTACATTTTTGATAGCACAATCCCAAAATTAAGGTGGTTGTAGTAATAGAAAATGATGCATGATAAAATATTTATATATGCAGAGTGTGTCTGGGGTATTGAACATATCCCAGAAATGCAGTTCACAAAACAAAGTACTGATGAATGCATATTGATGAAAATAGAAAGACATCACAACTTGTTGGCCTAATTTGGCAGTCTTGTATATAGGAAACTACTCTGGATCTTCCAGGAAAACATAAGTATTTTCTTTTCTCCAGTATGTTCCACTTAGGTTCATAGGTTCATAGGTAAGTACTAGGCTATCTGCCCAAGGGCATTTATAGACCTAGCCAGAATGTGTTGGCTTTCACCACCCTCTTAAATTAGTTCCCTGCGCCACTGTCCAGCAGAGCCAGTGCAGTGATCCCCGGGGTAAATTTTCTGTTTCCCATCCACCCGTCATGGTTTCTTTTGAAGAGTGTTAGTGAGGGGCTCTGCCTGATGTATATTGGAATCCTGTTCCAAAGCATGGGGAGTCTCTGGGACAGGAATATATCCCTCCAGTATGTCCTATTTATCATTGTGGTGAGGTTTATATCTCTAGAGCATGTGGCTCTCCGGGATTTGTTTTTTTTAGGTTATGCAGTTAGTGGGAATTTCTGCTCTGGGAACAGGTTTGTAGGATTTCCTTGCAACTGCCTTTGAAGAGTTACAGAAGAATGGATGTCTTTTGGAATTACTACATTATTTTATTATATAAAGAGAGGATCTATATTTAAACAAATTATGTAATTAATAATAACTAGTATCACCTCTGTTCTTACTTTCTGATTGGTTACTTAACCAGTTTCTTATCATACTATTGCAGTCCTGTTTGACTACTGAATCACTAAAAGAACATTCACATAGTTTATCGCTTTTTGCATTTTATGTTTTTTGAGTTATCGTAGAAAAGTGTTGCTTGCATATCGAGTTTTTGACAGCATGTTAGTTAAAATTTTAAACTGCAAGTATTAATTCCAGTTGTAATTTAATCTTTACTACTTATAAGGGTATTGTCATGGAGTGACTACATCTTCCTAAATATATTGTTATAGTTTCATCATAATTCACTTTCAAGTCCACCTTCACCTTTTGCTTTTATGTTTTATGCAAAGCCTTGATCATAAACGACAAATGTATATTTGTCTACCTGTTTAAAAAAAAGATGAAAAGTAGTCATTTTTCCATTTGACAAACTGTGATGTTGTTGCTTATTGAGAAAGTACATTCATTAAAAAATCATTAAAGTACAAGACCAAGACATTATAAACACATTTGAAGATATTTACAAAAACCTATATAATCTACCAAACTCTTCCCCTACAAACAGACTTGAAGAGTTTATGCATAATCTAAAATTTCCACAGATTGCTGATTATCAAAAGAACCTCTTGAAATCACCCCTGCACCTTGAAGAAATCAAAATTGCAATTAACAAACTTAGACCAGGTAAATCTCCTGGCTCTGATGGCTACACGGCGGAATTCTACAAAAAATTCTCTGAACCAGTCGCTAAATTTTACTGCAGATATTTAGTTACATAATTCAACACGGCATAATGGATAGATATTTTAACAACTCAAAAAACATTTTAATTCTTAAACCAAACTCCGCCCCATTAGACCCAGCCAATTATAGACCAATTGCCCTTATCAATACTGATCTCAAGATTCTAGCTCATGTTATCGCTAATAGACTGAAAGGCATACTTCCTTCCATTATCTCACATGAACAAATGTTTTTTATGTAGAATAGACAAACATGTGATAACACCCTTCTATTAGATACCATCATTAGACTCCTAGACAAGGATAAGCATCTGAGATATGTTCTTACCGCTGATTCAAGCAAAGCCTTCGACAGAGTAAACTTAGATTTCCTGTTTAATGCCCTAAACTCTTTTATCCCACAAGAATTCATAAAAATAAAAGACTTCACGGTGTGGGATCTATACGAATGGCAGGAAACCAATATAACACAACTAAGGGAGAAACTCAGACTCCCTAAGAATTACGCCAATATCCTTAGGCAAATCCTTTATTTAATAAAAATCAAGGTACCTTTTGCTAAAATGGACCACCAGGATATCAATCTAACTAATCTAATATTTAAAAATCTAGCAACTAAAGATAAAATAGTTACTAGGACTTATACATTAATAACAAGCATAACATCTCAGAACTCACTTTTATTCTCAAATTATTGGCAAGGAAAAAGACAGCTAATTTCAGAGGAAAATAAAAAATTGGCCATAGAAAATACCATTAAGCTCATTCCCTTCAAGCATTTATTATACACTCAAATCATGATTAACAACAACTCTTACTACACACCATCAATTCTTAATAAGTTCAATACCAAATACTAAGCAGAATGCCCATATTGCCCAAACCAAATAGCAGATACCTTACATGTTTTTTGAGGATGCAAAAAAGTTCATAATTTATGGTGTTCCGTAAGAGTAAGATTAGAGAAGATGGGCTATGAAAAATCCAACACACAAAATGGTCCAGCACCAAGGGGATGTGTAGAATATAAAATTCTTTAATGTGGCAAAACAAACAGCAAACCAGTTTCGGCCAAAAGTAAAGCCTTCTTCAGTGCATTAGCTAACATTCATTCCCTTCACATTTATATAATGCAATATTAGACCAGAGTCAAAGCTGATTGGTACATACCTAAATTAGCTTAATTCATTGAGGCTGGACTTAAACAGAGCCCCCAGCCTGACAATCCATCCAGATTCCTTATTATTTAATATAGAATGCCAACCTGTTTTATTAGATTTATTTCCTTGAATTTTATAAATAATTATAAATTGAAATTTAGCAGTGGCATGGGTCATTGTATGTTTATAAAGAGTATTGGATATTCTTTTATTTCTTATATCGCTAAGATGTTCACTGATCCTATGTTTTAATGGCCGAGATGTTTGCCCTACATAAAAAGCAGAGCAAAAACAGGTCGCCAAATAGATGACCCAGTCACTGCTACAGTTGCCGAAGCATCTGACTTGAAAAATATGTGGGGTATTGCTGTTGGTAAATTCTTTTGTTTTGCAAACATGTGTACAAGCACTGCAATGGCCACAAGAATTACTGCCAACTAACTTGTCCCGAAATAAAGTAGTTTGTTGTGTAGTAATAGGAGTGGAATGTTTATTGTGAGTAAGATGGGAGTTAATTGTATGACCTCTTCTGTAGGAAAAAAGACATTTTGGAGAGAGTATTCCAGCTAATTTTTCATTAGCCAATAAAATGTCCCAATGGTTATTAATAATGTGTTTAAAGCCATTGATATTGCTTCCAAATGTTGTGACCAGATAGATAGTTTGGGAAGATTGTCTATCACTTCTCTTGGATCCCTTCCCACAAGTCAGTCAAGTCCTCCTGTCTTGTTCCGTAGCAAATGAACATGCTCTATTAATGTTGTCTGTATGATAGCCCCTGTTTAGAAATCTTTGGGATAGAGCATTTTTACTGGTATTATAGACTTCATCTGAATAACATATACACTTGACGCATAAAAATTGGGATTTAGGGATGTTCTGGATGATGTGGAAGGGGTGATGATTGGAAGCATGAAGTAAGGTGTTAAACTGGAGAAATTTTTTATAAACCTCCATTTGCCGTCTATGGTCATCCTGGCGTAAGATGGGAACATCCAGAAACATGATTTGCTTGTAATCATAATTAAGTGTGAAGTGTATCCCCCAATTGTTTTCATTTAGATATTACACAAATTCCTGGGAATATCCAGCATCACCCCTCCACACCATCCAACAATCACCCAAATAATGTCTCCAAATGCACATATTATCCAGAAATATGTTATGGTTCTCATCATATATCAATTGTTCTTTGATGTAGCCCATGAAAGCTCTGAATAAATGGGAGCGAAAGACACTCCCATAGCTGTACCCCTTAACTGCCAATAACATCTCCCATGAAAGTAAAAAACATTCTTAGTGAGAACATGTTCAGCTAAGCAAACAAGAAGAGTATTGAAACCCGGAGTATATAATTCAGCTTTATTTAGCCAGAATTGGATAGCTTCCAATCCTGCCCAATGTGGGATATTTGTGTATAGGGTGGTAATGTCCAATGTGCATAAAAGACAACCTGGTTCCAACTGTGTGTCATTGATGATAATGACAATTGAGTGGTGTCTTTGATTCCAGATCTGACTAGAAGAAGTGGTTGTAGATATTCTGTAAGAAAAGCAGATAATGGTTTTGTCAGAGATCCTCGACCTGAAACAATCGGTCTACCTGGTGGTTTGGTAGGATGCTTATGTATTTTGGGGAGTAGGTATAGATATTGTGACCTAGGTTCTTGGACAGTCAATTGGTAACCAGTCCTCTGATCACTGATTCCTTCCTCCTGTGCCAATTTCAGAAAGGCATCAATCTCTTTTTTGAAACTAAATGTTGGGTCCAGGGGCTTGTGCATGTAAAATTTACTATTGGACAGTTGTGTTGTGGCTTCTGCTTCATACATGTTCCAATCCATAATGATCACTGCCCCCCCCTCATCAGCAGGCAATATTACCAGGTCATGATAATTGCTAAGCGTATGTAGGGCTTCCCCTTCTTGTTTGGTAAGATTTTTGTTTAATACTGGTGTATGTATTCATGTTGAAATATAAATCTTTAAGCACACATTCTTTAAAGACTGAAACATGTTTGTCCATGGGAGGTATGAAACTGGATTTGCAGAAATGAAATCCAGTAGATCTTTGAGTTCGATAAGAATCTGAAAAAAATAATTTCAGGTTAAGAATTCTGCAAAATTTATGAATGTCATTTACAAAAGCATGTTCAGCCACAAAAAAAGATGGAACAAAATTTAATTCTTTGTTCAATAGTTTTATTTCAACATCTGACAAAGGTTTAGAAGAAATATTGTGAACATTATTGATGTTTAATGTGATAGAATCTTGTCCAAAAGTTGTTGGATGTTGTGTACCTCTCCGGTGTTTCCTATCCCCCCTGTGTTTCTTGTCCCTAAAGGGTCAGTGCTAGGTCTCCTCTTTGCTACTGGAGACTCCTGAGTGGAGATAGGATTGAGATCCGTGGCTGAGGATGAGTCATTCCCTGATGTTCCCCCATGGGTATAACTTTTGTTCCTAAGTATGGATCTGGGTCTTATGAAAAATCCACCTTTTCATGGGAAACAGCTATCTTACATATTATCACAACCAGATATCCTAAAATCATAAAATGTATTCTTGTTTCTACCTGTGCCCTTATTAAATTTTACATCACTAAAAACTGGGCTGATCAATCCTCAATCTCATGGGAAGATTTTTCTAGTCTAGCTATTAAGTATATTTCCTCCCATAAATTGGCATATGCTAATATAAAACAAAAACAATACTATCATAAATACTGGGGGCTCTTACTGGACTTAACCCTCAAGAAGTAAATCATGACGCTACCCCAGACTACCCTGTTTAATTTTGTTCCTAACTTGCTGTAAACAAATCAGACCATATCTCTCACTGTTTCAAGTTATAAATATTTATACATTATACCTGCCTTTAACAAAGATCTTACACATTTAATTCACATTGCTCATTCTGATATGCTCCTCCTATTTCTTTTTCATTAGGCACATACATTTTTAGTTCATAGCTGTGACTTCTACTGTATATATTGCACATAGTTATAAGTTCAAAGTATTATCTGTCTTATTAAAAATACATGCTTTATATTGTGCTAACTCGTTCTTTTCATTGTTTGATGTTTTTTCTTTTATCTATTGAAAAATTTCAATAAAAAGATTTTTGACCAAAAAAAAATTATCATTAAACTACATTTTAACTAACTGTCCCCAGTGATATTTCTAACATGATATAGCCACTACTGTTACTGAAAAATATCCTGAAGATATATTGACTTATGTTATAAAGCTATAGCTATTGATAGAATGGCCCTAATTCCAAAACACTTGCTCTCAAAGTAAATCACAACTTATACTAAGAGCAGGCCGAGAGCAGGTGCTTTGGTATCTGGTCCCCATATTAAGCCTGTTTATGGGTAGGCCTTGCACTGACATAAGACACTTACACTGACAGCAGGTCTTTCGGAATCAGGGCAGTCTTATACTGAGAACTACTCTTTTGGAATCTGGCCAATATTTCAGTAATTACAACTTTTACTAGGCAAATTGTAAAGATTCACACTCAGTAAGCAGTTTCATGTTTTATAAATACAGTGCACTGCATAGATAAAGTCCAAGGCTGCAAACTGTCCATTATATCATTATGCTATATTTTTTGATGGAAGAGTGCATATCTTTGTTACCTGTGTCACATGTAAAGGTCTAAGATGGAAGTCTGCACATCTCTAACTTCCCATCAGACACAGTGAACTAAGCAGTTAATGGCTAATATCTGTATCACTGGCACATATTTGTGACTAGGCTCACAGTCTATACACAAGGAATGATTTTTAAGGGTTGACTTGACATATAACAAGACAAAACACACACACACACACACACACACACACACACACACACACACACACACACACACACACACACACTCTCTCTCACATACATACCTAGAACAAGGTTGATGCATTACAGCCAGGATCAGTGGTGTAATGCATCAACCTTGTTCTAGGTATGTGTGTGTGTGTGTGTGTGTGTGTGTGTGTGTGTGTGTGTGTGTGTGTGTGTGTGTGTGTGTGTGTTTGTTTTGTCTTGTTATATGTATCCACTGCTGTTGTATGCCCTGGCATTGATCCCAGATTTACTACAGGCACTCAAATCTCAAGTATTTGAAAATCACAGTCTCAATGCCAGGGACTCAAGCTCTTTGTATCTCATGTGGGCTGCAGCAAATACAAGTTTGGGATAGCAGCTATGGGATTTAAGAAGGAGGGAGATTTTAGGGTTAGAGAGAAGGAAGGAAGTTTTAGGATTAGGGAGTTGGTGGATAGTTTTTGAGTTAAGGAGTGACTGGAGAATTTAGATTTAAGGAGTAATAGGGGAGTTTTAGGTTTATGGACTGATCTGGTTGCTGTTTAGTGTTAGAGAAGGGGAGTGGTGGTTTAAAATAAGGGATCGATGATTCAGGTTGGGACCTGGGTGAGAATTTTAGGATTAGAGTTTAGGTTCTGGTAGGGATAGGTAGTTTTACAGGGCTGGGTGTGGCAAGGGCCACGTAGAATTTGGAGATCTGGCTAACGGGACTTTGAGCACTTGCTTTTTCAAACAAATGGCAGTTAGCAGGTGTGTTACAAGCTATTAGCACATGAGCACCTGTAGTAGATCGATTGATCCCTTTTAAATGCTTTAACATCTCTCTTCTTTTCTTGACTTCATTCTGCTTTAATTTTTTCCACTATACTTGCCTTTCATCTGCTTTATCTTTTCTGGACTCAAAACCAGGGCATGTCTTACCAAAGCAGCTCAATCTCTTTTGAATTGTGCACCACTATGGAGTTTGCTTGATGCTTATTCCATTCTGCCTTATTATTTCCATACATGTTTTCTTGAAGTGTTCCTCAGATTTTATTAATTTTCATTTGTTTCTACTTTATTTCCATAGTTGTTTTCTTGAAGTGTTCCTCAGATTTTATTAATACTCATTTGTTTCTACTTTATTTCCATAATTGTTTACTTGAAGTGTCCCTCAGATTTTATTAATGTTCATTTGTTTCTACTTTATTTCCATAGTTGTTTTCTTGAAATGTTCCTCAGATTTTATTAATGTTCATTTGTTTCTGCTTTATTTCCATAGTTGTTTTCTTGAAGTGTTCCTCAGATTTTATTAATGTTCATTTGTTTCTACTTTATTTCCATAGTTGTTTTCTTGAACTGTTCCTCAAATTATATTAATGCTCATTTGTTTCTACTTTATTTCCATAGTTGTTTTCTTGAAGTGTTCCTCAGATTTTATAAATGCTCATTCCTGTTTGCCTCATTATTTTCATACTTGCTTTTCTGAAATGTTGCTCTGATTTTATAACTGCACATTTTCTTACACCATGATAAGATCTCTAGCTGCTAACAGAAAATAAGTTGTGATAGTCAAGAGTCAGGCATTCGGGGCAGAGCCAAGATGGCCAACTGGAGACAGCAATCATTTAGAGCTCTGTAGAATTATCCTTAATTACAGCAAAATATCTACTTTTATGTAGCATTTTTACATCAAATATATTAGTAATAGTCCTGAATTCATTCCTATCAAATTTGGTGGAAATATTCAAACATTTCTTGTCAAAAATCATCTGAAGACCATTACATCAAATGAAAATGAACAGCTATAAGCATTCTCACAATGACAATTTTTTGAGGAAAGATTTACAGTCAGTAACATCCACTGTTTAAGAACTTTCTTTGAAAATGGATGGTTTTCAAGAAAACTTGGAAATTCTCGGGGAAAATAGCATTAAACAAAAACTGTTGTCTTTAAGGAAATACTTCAGCAGCTTCAAACTAAAATATCTGACGTAGAAACTTCACTGACATTGATAGAAGACTGAAAGAAGAGGAATCTCAAACTAATTTTCTCCTCAAGCAGAACACTTTGCTCTCTAATAAAATTGATGACCTGGAGAATAGAGAAAGAAGGTGTACTATCATATTTTTTGGTCTTCCAGAGAAATCTGAAGGTGAAGACATAATTACCATTTTAAATTCTTTGATTCCTGAGATTTTGGGATTACAGGAAGACTTTACCTTTTGAATTGAAAGGACTCACAGAACAATAGGTAAACCAGCAGCTCCAGCATCCACATCTCTACCAAGATCTATTGTAGCTAAATTCCTATCTTACATAGACAAAGAACTTACACTCAAAACTGCCTGGAGGAAAGTCCCTCTGAAATTTAAACAGAACCCATTCAGATTTGATAACTATTATTCCTCTAAAGTTATGGACATGAGGAAATAAAGTTGGCCCTTTCTCATGTTCCTTAAACAAAATAATATCAAAACACAAAACATTTATCCATCTAAAGTAAGAACTGATCTACCTAATGAAACAAGGGCTTTCAATAACACAGAGGAAGTTTGTCCTTTCATCAAAAACAATGATATAATATCCATCTGGGAAGATATGAACTGGTCTTCTTCATCCATAAAAATATCCTCAGAAAAGAATTCCTGGACTGATGCAAGAAAAGAAGAAACTAAAAACTGATTCTACTTCTGTGAATATTACTAAATCTCTCAAAGCATCATCTTCTAAATGACTCATCTAAAAATCCTTTTAAAGTTTTTTTTTTTCTTTTATCCAGTGTTCAACAATTCATTTCCGTTGTTAAGTCTCAATATAATTCATGCATTTTGTGCCTTCCATTGTCTCTTGTCATCGAGCCAGAAAGTTATTTATTATGATTTAACTACAGTCATTTGTTCAATAGCAGTGCTTCTTACAGGTAACTTTTAATTCTTGCCCCTTCCTTAATTAAGTTTATAAGGTGCATCTTACCATAGTCATCAGTATTTATTAAGCTATATCTTATTTTGTTTCTTTCCTAAAGAACTAATCCCTACATTTTAGTATTATACTTAAACATATTTGTGGACAGATGTTGTATGGAAACCTTTTATTAACTTTATTTAATAGTTCCCTTCTACATGTAAGTTTTTAGCCATGTCTGTTATGTAATAGTTTTTTTAACTTCCTGGGTCATTTGAAGGAGTAAACTACCATGATATAATTGTTATGGCTTTTAAGATCATCCACAATGTTAATGCAAATCCACAAGTTATTTTTTTCTTCCAAATAGTTTTTGATGATAATTTGCATTTGTCTAAATCTGATTTTGTTTAATGCTCCCATACCCCTATGTCTTGCTAGATCAACATTTTCACTTTTATGGACACTACTGGCTATAACACACAAAAAAATGACTACAAATTGGAAAAGTGAGACATCACCCACATTTAAAGAATACAGAAATATTGTATTGAATGTATCATGAAGGAAATGAGAACCATTAGAATGAGAACAGAAAGAAACACATCTTATTATAACTTATGGAAGAAAATGAACAACATAATAGAGAGAGATGACGATGACTGCAATACCTCATGAAATGAAGTTTTAAATGTAAAAATGTGTAATATCTTTTAAACGCAGATACCTTTGTAAATAATTTATTTAGATTTTATAGCTGTTGACTGTATATAGTTGTTAAACCTGTGCAAATTATGTTTTATATTGCACAGTTATGAAATTATACTCATTTTGTAAAATCAATAAAAACATTTAAGCAAGAATGCTTGAATATGGTGTGACACCCCTGCACTGGCCCAGTAATCAAGCAGCCTCAATCCTCACCACTAGCACCATTGAGGGACGTACACATTGTGAGGATGACAAGAACACACACAGTAAAGTACAATTTGCCTTAAGAGCACACAGAGATCACAGTCTGGGGCTGGTTTCTGCGTCTTTCTCCAGATCCCCAATAAGACTCCCCGCTGGCACAGCTATAGGGTTAAGATCTCAGCCAAGTAGTCAAGCCAAAACCTCTAGCACCCTCTCTGTCCAACCAGTGCTTCGTGTCCCTGCTCAAGTAGCTAACACACACACACACACACACACACACACACACACACACACACACACACACACACTTTGAGTTTTGATTTATATACAAACACACAGACACTCCTGGGGAAAGCTGGCACAAGTTTACTAGCTATGTTCCCTTCTGCACAGACTATAAGGTAGTTATCACTGCCACCAATCACTACTTATCAGCTACTCTAAGACCCTTACAAAGGGTGCCCAATCCTACTGTGTAATGTTATTATTATCCAAATGGTAAGTATGACCAAGACTAAGGCTATTTAGGAGTGGCATGTACAGTGTCAGCAAATACATATACAAGTACTCTAGGAGCTTAAATATGTCTCATAAATATCAGCCACAAAGATAGGTTTAAATATATTTAATAATAAATAATAAAAGAACAAAACAATACTCAACACAGTAAAAGCAGAGTTCAGAATCACAGTAAATATTTTAAAACAACATTGCAGGACAGTCTCCAATAAATACAGAAAACATCTAAACTAAGCTTTACTATATCCCTAACTATATCTAAAAGATAATATGCCCTAAATAACTTACTTACAGAGAAAGGCAAATGCAGATGATGGATGTTTCTAGGTCCAAGACGATACAAAATGCCCAGTCTCTCTGTCTGAGAGTTCTTAAATTAATATCACATATTACTGCTGGATTAGCCTGGATGACTTCAGTCTTTGTCACCTGCCTTCAGTTCACAGGCTAACAGAAATTGCACAAAATTTAACATTTCTATATGAAAAATACATATCTCTCAGTTGTTTGCTCAGAACCTCAGAACCGGAAGTCGTAAAATAATTAAACACTTTTACTTTTTTTTGAAACCTAATAATTATTTCTGTTTCAAGACACTAGAAGTACAACTATGCTGCAAAACCAAAGCCTTCCTAAAAGTTTGATCACCAGTGAACCTTTACTCAGTGGTACACTGCGGGGGGTTACCTAAAAGGGGGAGATATTTTACACCTCACCCTGCTATAACCTCATTTGAAACTTCCTCTATCAGGTTCACAGGGTAACCTCTTAATGTAAACAACTCAAAAATAAATTCAATTTCAGATAAAAGAGGAAGGCTCTGGTTTTACAGCATAGTTGTGCTTCTAGGGAAATTAAGGGCTTAGTTAAAAGGAACTGTAAAATGCTAAAGTTTAACCAGGACATTGTGAGTAAGGTAGGGGAGAGTCCAAGGTTTGTTTTTAAAACAGGGACTAACTTAAAAAGGCTTTTTGAAAAGAATAACAACAAGACTAGATTACAGGGGGATCAGGGTACGAGAAAGTGTGGAAGATGCGGGTACTGTAAATACATTTTTGAAAAAGTAAAAGTTACTTTGAACAATTATGCGAAGAGTAGTGTGCAGTTTAGAAAGGGTAACTGCACCACCAGCGGTATAGTTTATCTGGCTTTGTGTAAAGGTTGCCCTAGTTTTTATGTTGGAAAATCAGAAAGGGCACTTAATAAACGTATCTATGAACATACCTACAATATTAGGAAAAAGAATTTAAATAGTGCATTGTATAGGCACCTACAAATGGAACCTACCAAGATTGGGTTTCTTTTCAGAATTTTGGAACAAGTTCACATAGATCCCAGTGGTGGGGACTGGAAGAATTGGCTATGTTGTAGGGAGATTTATTGGCAATTAAAACTAAATGCAACTCAATCTCCAGGACTAAACAATCATATTTCCATTAAACCCTACTTGGTTAGGAGATCCGAGAAGTTGTGATGAATTTTCAATATGGGGACTAATTTTTCAGCAAATGTTACTGTACTTTGTATTCTGTGACAACTTATTGGTTTTTAGTCATATATGCTACTTAAATTCTACAGGTGTATTTAAATTATGTTTATGAAGGGATTTTGTTATTGGATTATTTTGGACTTATTCTGTGAATATTTTAAATTTTAGATGTGAATTATGTACATACAGCTTTAAAAAGTTTTGGCGCTCTTTTATACTCAGGGGTATTTAAGTAGGAGGGGTGTTATGTGTTTTTCTTTGTACTTGAAAAAAGCCCTGCATTTGAGTCAGGGTGAAAGCGCTTGTAGTGATTTTTTATTAAAATAGCTGTTCTACAACCATTTTCCTGTTGCTGCCTGGACCATATTATTTGTCTTTATAAATAAATAAGTAAATAAATAAATGAATAAAACTGCTGTGATATGAAAGTCTGAATGTCTACTTTGTGGCTGCTGAGAGAATGCACACCTTGTGTGACAGCTGCTCACAGGCTATAGAAGCTCAATACCCACCTCACTGCTCACCAGTATGTGATGTCCCCACACTGGGTCAGCAATCAAGGAGCCTGAAGTTTGACCACTGACACTGGAGAGGGATGGTCACTTGGAATGCAAATGGATACATTCAGTATTTCCAGATGCAGACCTCTCTCATCAAGCTCAATTTCCCTTAGAAGCACCCAGGGAACACGCTCAGTCTGGGTCTGGTTCCTCTCTATATCTGTCCAGACCCCCAATAAGACTCCCTACTAGCACAGCTCACAATTGAGTCCTTAGCTGGGGTTCCAAGCTAAGTCCTCCATCACCCTCTCTGTGAAAACAGTGCTTTGTGTCCCTGCTCCAAGCAGTTGACAAACACATTCATTGAGATTTTATTTGCACACACATACACACACACACACACACACACACACACACACACACACACACACACACACACACACACACACACACACACACACACACACACACACACACACACTGGGAAAGGCTGGCACAGATTCACCTGGCATGCTCCTTTCTGCCCAGACTATAAGATAGTTATTACTGCCACCAGAATCCCTGCCAGCTACTTTATGGTTCCTACAAGGGTACTCAATTATACTGAGTGAAATTAATATTAATACAAATGGTAATGTTGACCAAACAGCAAGGCTTTCAAGAGTAGCCAGAGATATCACCAGATAAATATGTGAAATACTCTCAAAGCCTAAATATTTTCTAAAAAGGTTCAGCCACAATGAAAACTTTAAATATATTTAATAATAAATAATAAAAGAACAAGAAAATACTAATATATCAGAGTTTAGTCACAGGGAATATTAAAAATAACACCAATGGAAAGTTTCACACAGTAATAGAAAAACAGTATTTAGTTAGTGTCACTATCTATTGCTGATTGGCTAAAATAATTACTGTTGCTACTTCCTGAATAGAGCAAGTCAAGATGGGTGAGTGGTCCTTGTTGTCAAATCCAACACAGACTATAGAATGCTGCTGATACTTCAGTCTCCTCTTATCTTAAAACATTATTTCTGTACAGAATGATATCACACACATCTGGTCATCTGGCTCTGTTTCCAACACTATCCTCCACCACTAGAAGCTACCAGGGTTTTAACACCAATGTGTTACCATGCACACAGAAAGAGCTTTACTCAGATGTGGTGCAGCTGCTGGAAGTCATAAAACCATAAAACAATTTCACTCTTCCTACTGGAGCTACCAACTGTTCTCTAGCACAGACATTGCATCTCTGACTCCATTCAAAAATGTGGAATAACATCTTTATGGCTTAACACATAAAGTAATTTAATTTCAGATATATTTTGCAAAGTTAGGTGGATTAAGATTAACATCTTCCCTTCCTGTATATTCTGTTAGAACATATACATTTAATTCACTTACAATGATACACACACATGTCTTTTCCTTCCAGTAGGGCACACTGTTGATACATTTTAACACATGTAAACCTCACAAATACATTTTCAGCACAAGCATCTGTACAAATCAGTTTGATATGCAAAAGACATATGATTATTTATAAAATTCCAGCTAGCTATGCTGGCATATTTTACAAGTCCACTGCCTTATTTCTCCTGCCATGGCTGGCAATACCTCCTATCATCACACCCTCCCAAAATCAATACTAAATAACTGGTTTTGTTTCTTCCTTGCCCATCTTTTATATGTATGAGACAGCACTACAGATCTCTTCAAAAGAAGGGTAATGAAGATGCAACTTTCTACTTTTTACAGTCAAAACTCTTTGATTTCCATTTGAACTGTTTATTCAATATAAGCAGTTTTGTGTCCTCTTTCTTTTTTGGGGGTAGAGAGAAAATATCCTACTTCTATAGTTAGAATATGCAACTTTCTGCTTTCCTGCAGCCAAATCTCCTTTTTTCCCTGTTTGTACTATATTAATTGTCAGTAGCTTCTTGTCCTGTTTGCTTTATTGGGGATATGGAAACATATCCTGCCTTTTATTCTCCTCAGGAATACCCTTCTGGTATGCTTGAAAAATGAAAGTGGTCAGAGATACCTTCAAACCTTCATCCTTCACAGGCATATAACATTTCTTAAATTCCTCTGCTGAATTCTCATCAGGGATATTAAGTGTGAAGCTTTTCCCCAAATGGTCTTTTAATAGTGATTTAAGTTAATATTTAAAATATAGTCTAGTGTCTAGTTAACCTACAGGACTAAAGCTCTGCTTTGTTTATGAGTTGCTTTCTGTGCTAAGGGTACAGAGTTTCATACTTTTTCTCCATTCTTAACTTTTTTAAAAGTGAGTTAGGATAATATTTAATGAGTTTCCAAGGTGTCTTTGCTACCTCCTCATATGTCTAACATATTCTGTGCTGCAGAGCCTGCTTTATATTAACTTTTCAGGCCCTAGTTGTCTGTCTAGTGTTCTTACTGTACTCTTTTGAGCAGCAAAACTGTTGCTATGTTATTATTTTTTTATGTGAGTTTAGGGAAGTATTTAAAGAGTATCCCTGATGTCTAGTGTTCCCCACTCCCACAAGTCTTTTGTGCTGCAAAATTGCTTTTTAAGTCAGTTTAGGGTAATATTTAAAGATTAGTTTTCCTCATACCCATTCATCTTTCATGCAGCAAAACCTGTTCTATTAACTTTTTAAGTAACTTTAGAACAATATTTGAATTTCCCTGGTACCTAGTGTTCCCCCAGTATTACGGGATTTGATCATTACTGTAGGAGAATTTAGAGTAACACACACACACACACACACACACACACACACACACACACACACACACACACACACACACACACACACACACACACTCTCAACTAAGATCACTCATCCCTCTGCATACACTCACACATGTAATCACACAAAAGTATACATCCATATACCCTCCAAAATTACCTATCTGCTAACCTGTCCAGCAATTACCTAGAGGTGACATGATCTCACGCACTGAAAGTAATAGAAGAACACAAACTTTAGCCTGAGTTTATTAACTTGACCAGCAAGGCTAACTTATGAGAATTGCTTCAGCTGTGTAAATCTCTAACTCTGGGCATTTTCAGGAGACAGGACATGTCATATGTCACTCCCATGGAATGTCTCATTAGCACATAGCTTTGCTAAGGATATGGCCCATCAGCATGATCCTACAGACTGCACAGGATCAATATGGTAGACCTTTTGGAATCAGAAACTGCTGCCACCAGTTGCAACAACCCATATTATGGCTTATAGTTGATGACAGCCTTTTCTGAATCTGGCCCACAGTGATAAACTTGCTTTGCACATGTGTGGTTAATTGCATGTTAATTTCTAGCAAACTAACATGATATATTGCAAACACATTACATCCAGAACGCTTTTTTGAAAAGAGTATAACTACAGCACTATAACCTTCAGCATTGCATCTTTCTCGCACTAAACAACATTTTTCCTGTTGCTATAAATCTCTATGAAAGTTATGAAACTCTCACTTCTCCCCTCCTTTCTTCTTGGGAAATGCAACCCGGTGTGCTAATGACTGTTGTACTTATACTGTTAATGGCAATCTGGCAAAGAAGAATGCAAACTGTGTCCATAGTATTTATCAGGAGGCAACACAGATGCTGGCTATTGTGAATTCTAGTTAAATCATTATCTCCAGGAGTGACAAGTGTGTTGACTTGGGGATTACCTAGGAAAAAAAAAAACAGTGACCGAGCAGTGACTTTTTGTTCATGTGATATATTTCTGTGACAACACTAGCCAGGTAGTAAGTAACAGTTCCTGTTACTGCAGGCATTGCAGAGACCGCAGTTTAATTATTTTATAGGAAATAGTTTCCCATAGCACTTAACTGTCTATTCGTCTTTGCAGTACTTGTTTCACTGATAAGGAAATAGATGAGTTTAAAGAAGAAAACATGTTCAATTCCATCACTGGAAAATGCTTATTATTACAATGACTGGTTGTATGTTTAATCGAGTATGGCAACCTGAAGTTGTTATTATTAAAACCTATTAATATGATGTCTTACTGTGGAAGAAATTAAGCTTGACTAGCCTTTGGAGTTCTAAGGGACCATCTGTAATGCTGTAAAAAATGTAGCACTGTTAACAAGTATCTTATGACTAGAGGACTAACCCTAGAGAACTTCTAAATACTGCACCTGCAGTTAATACAGAATATGAAGAAAAATAATCTGTCTTCAGTTTCCCTAATAAGCAACACAGCCAACCATGGAGTTTTAATAATTCCCAATGGAATGGTGCAAATGTACACCATCTGTTAAGTAAATGATTTATAGATTGTTGACAATTATTGCCAATAGTGCTGCTAAGGAGTGTGTTATTGCTAAGGAGTGTGTTATTTCTAAAGAAAGAAAGACTGCTAGAAATGCATATATCTCAGGCATATTTTGCTGGGAGCATTCTTTTCTGTTTGCTCATAGTGCACAGAAGCATTTGAAACAAGAGGTCATCCTCCTGTCTCGTTAATGTCACACATTTACTCATATGCGGTATGCCACTCATTTCAATTCCAACTCACTGTGCACGTTGAATTTACAGTATTACACATTGCCCAGTGACAAGTTTGAAGAATATTGTAACACTGCATGATAACATATAGCACAGAGACAGTGTATACATCAATGCATTTGTATTCCTACTGCATTTTAAAGATCCTGTCTCCATGTTTAATTTTGCATGGCATATTTTGGCCACTTGCCAACCCCATGTGCAGAAATGGGAAGAGGGGTTGTGGATGGATGGGTTTTCACCACATACATGCCTCAACCCCACCACAAGAAATCTGGACAAAGCCCAACATAATGGGAAGACAAAGGCTCAAAAAATGAGACAGATTTAAAATATTGCTCTTATAAACTTAGAAAAGCTGCTACAATAATACATTTTGTGTTAGCTTTTATTTTCGGAAGGATTTAATGTCTGTAACTCAAATGTTTGTTACTATTTAGTGGCCTCAATCATCACTAACCTGCCACAAAACCACAAATAAATTTTAGGGGGGACAACTCAAGAATGGGAAGGAAAAATATGGACATTATACAAAAATCTGGACAGTTTAGAGGTATGCCTACTTGTCATACAGTTATCACACATTCTGGTGATGAAAGGTTGAGATTTATGGTCAACGCAAGTAGTACCGACCTCTTGAGGTGCTTTTTGTAAAACACATAGTACAGATTGAGTCAAATATGTTTTGAAAGTTGCTGCCTACATACTTCACAGCCTCCAAGCATTACAAATCACAGCACTGACCTTTAATAATCACAGCAAAGGGTCTGAAAGTGGAGCACTCTCTTATTTTTTCACAATAGAATGTTTTTATATACTAGACCCTATAAAGTTAGTGACAGTGAATCTTTGAAGAGGTGTACCTTATGTATTTAATAAAGTATTCACAAATAAACAGGTCTGAATTTATGAAGTACATCTTAACTCTAGGAGGAGCAAGGCTACATTAGGCTGACAAAATCATAGTGTGATGGTTAAATCATAGCAGTTGAAAGGCATGGCTATCTGTACTCTAAATAGCCAAGCCCCTTGTTTTATTTTGGATGATGTACTACCATTTATAAATAAACTGTACTGTACAGCAAGTCTTGCAAAAATAAACAAACAAACAAACAAATAAATAAATAAATAAATAAATAAATAAACAAATAAATAAAATCTCATTACGTCCTATGTAGAAAGAAAAATTAGAAAGCATCAGTGCCCTTGCTGTAACCAAAAACAGCTTTAATTATAATAGTGTCTGGGTGGGGGGGGGGGGTGACTCTGATATATTTGAAAAGCCAGGCAATAGTAAAGAGCAGCAGAATAAGCTGGATAGCAAACATGCTATGGAGGTGAGTGCTATGATTACTAACTTATTGTATAAATTAAGAAGCCAAGATGGCATGGACTATGAGTCTAGTACACTGGCAGGCATGACATCTGGCAGTCAGTGCACAGGGCTAAGGGATGATCTGTTCATGAGCTAT
The DNA here is from genome assembly GCF_019279795.1 of Protopterus annectens. Classification (NCBI taxonomy): domain Eukaryota; kingdom Metazoa; phylum Chordata; order Ceratodontiformes; family Protopteridae; genus Protopterus; species Protopterus annectens. Next base: position 822,959,727 of record NC_056730.1, read on the forward strand.
GTCTTTACTTCCTGCCTTCATTTGTCTACAGTCTGACCTTGAGTAAGTCACTTAACAAAAGACTGATTTGGGACAATTGGGAGTTTGACTTAGCCTCTTTAATTGTCTCCTGAACTGCATGCCTAGTAACTACCTATGAGCAACACTTCCACCTCCTGAGTTAAGTTATAAAATAAATCATAGGTGGTATTTATTTATTATTTAGATGTTTGACATTTGTTGACAGGGAATGTTCGAATGAGCTAGAGCTCTTTTTCAGCCGATGACCAGGGAAAAAAGCTCACCAAAAGCACACAAAAAAGGTCACAACAATAGCAATAATGAAAACAATATAGAGTACAGTGTGGTACACAAACTGGTTATAAAACATTGCATTTTATGTGAATGTACACAAACACAAAAGATAGCATTCATTTGAGAACGATACAGAAAATATAGAGTAAACTCTTAACTGATTACAGAAAGTATCATCTGATGCAAAAGTACAGAGCACGTAAAAAAAAAAGCAACTGTCAAACTATTTACAAGTTACTATCCTAATTGTTCAAATATATGTACAATAAAAAGCAATAAGATTTAGTACTCAAAGTCAGGGTGGAAAAAGAGCCAATATATAAGTTAGGTGAAGAAGTTGAGGGAGCAGTTAAAACAAGATGAGTTAGAGACTGGGAAATATTTAGGATGTCAGTAGTAGTGTGGTTAAATGTAGAAGTTAGAGAGGACAGAGAGAGTAGGAAAGACAGGGTGTTGTTTAGGTCGGAAAAGTTTTTAGTAGGTTTTTATAGTGACAAAATGTTAAAATGTTAAAGGAAATGATATGTTACTTAAAGTGTATTATATTTAGTATGCTTAGGTTAATAGATAGCTACTAGGCCAGCTGCCCTTACAGGCCATTTTAAGCCTATCCAACGTCCCTTCAAATGTGAAAATAAACCCTGTACTCTGTGTCTGTGAGGTAACAACCATGTTTAACTCACATTATGTGACTCAATATAGTGAAGTTTTCAATATTCTGCAAGCTGCTCTTAGATAAAGGTCCTTAACATTTCCCTTCTTCAAATCATCCGGCTCGTGTTGTGCTTTTATTTCTGGTCAAAAGTAATGTCACTGTTGACATAAATCACAAATCCTGAACTACTGGGCCAGCTCCTAGAGGCGCATTTGTCAACTGGTAGTTCCAAGGGAGACAATAATGCAGTTTTTAGTATTTAACTTTAGTGCACAAATATGGCACCAGTTATTTGTTTGGAACAAGCCTTCCTGTAGAATGTTTGAGACACTGAGGGATTTGGTCATTGCCTCAAGCTTGCAGTCATCCACAAACTTAGTTAGCCAAAGCTCTTTGATATTAACTTTTACTCCTGAGAAGTAGATACCAACCAGAAGAGGCCCCAACACTGAACTATGGGGGATTCCTCCTTTTGTGGAGGTAATTTCCTTATTTTGATCTCCTGAATCCTATATGTAAACCAGATGGCAACTTAGTGGGTGATGAAGGTTGTTTTCCTAGTTTATTAAGCTTTTCTATTATGCCTGGTTTGGGGATTGTATCAAAAACCTTGGCCAGGCTAAAGTAGGCAGCGAATACCATTTTACCTTCATCCATTGCTCTGATGACCTTTTTAAAAAAGGTTGAGTAAGCATTACCTGCCTTTGACAAATCCAAACTGAGATGAGTCCAGTGTTTGGAGGATCCCTATGTCATTATTGATTAATTCCATAATAATTCTTTCCATAGCTGTGTGTATGAGGCTGGTCAGCTTTATGGGTTTTTAGTTGCTTGTTTCCAAGGGAAGTCCTCCTGTTTGCAGGGTAATTACTGTTGCTATTCTCCATTCACTTGTTACAAAACCCATATGGAGGCTAAGGCTGAGTAATATTTCTAGACATGTAGCTAAACTGTGATTCATGGTATTCATAGTGCATTCTGAGATATTGTCAGGTTGCACTGACCCACTATTTTTTAAATTTGATAGCACCTTCAGGACTTGGACTTGTGTGATTGCTGGTGGTGAGTCAATTTCAGATATTTCATGTGAGACAGATAAAGGGGAGAAAGGGGGGTAAAGTTTGAGCTGAATTATAAGCCAGTAGGTTAGCTATATCTTGTTGCATTGTGCTCATCAGATTTCTAACGTAACTAATAAAGGCCTTATAATTGTCCTTTTTATATGTGGCTAGCTGTGTCTCAAACTTGGCTTTGGTATTTTTAATGTAGCACCAGAGTTGCTTGTTTAATTTAATAATGAGGACATTATGTGTTTTGTACTGCTCTTCTAACATTTAGCCAAGAAGCTCCTCCATTTATTTTAAAGCTTGTTGATATTAAAATTCCACCAGGCACGTTTGTTTTTGTGGTATGCCCTTCGCTTGTTTCTTCCGGGTAAAGCAGCACCTATGCAATCGTTTATATGCTGGTATAGTCTAGTGACATATGATTCTACATATTAAGTAGAGTTTACTGGGTTTGGTGGGAATTTGAAGCTTGCCAATGTATCACTTCGCAGTAGGCAGTTTAGTATGCAGTCTGGCCTAACTGTGGAAGTGACATTACTCAAAGCATATTACATACATTTGCCCCCAGGATGAAATAACCTTCTCCTTGCACTATTTTAGGTTGAGTTAAAATGCAACTGCTCAGAGAAAGAAAACAGTGCACATGTAACAAAGATGTTCATCATACCCACAATTAGCAATAGTATTTATAAAAGAAGAAAAATAGATTGTTGAACACAGGGCTTCTTTTTGTTCAGCCTCTGAGGTATTGACAGTGGTGGAAGCTATTTTACAGCCAGTAACACCACACATGATTCACTTGTGGTCAAGTAATCCACAAACATTAGTGACACTAATCATGCACAATGTCTCACATAATTTATCTTAATTTATTTTTGCAAAAGTGTCTAATATGTTCAGTTACTCTGACTGATAAGCAATAACACTTGAGTCATTGTTTGTTATAATTGTCAATTTGTCTGAATTCATTTTGTTGTGAACTTGATTGTCACCAGTTATTGTATTAACCATAGCATGATTTCACCAAGATTGTTAAATGATATTGCATTTTTTTTTCCAGAGGAGGGACTTTCCTATCTCAGCTCCCCTCTATAATTGCATATTGCTCATTGAGTGTAACATAGTTAACAATGAATAAATAAATGAATAAATAAGTAAATCAATCAATCAATGAACAAATAAATATGCAGATAAATAAATAAATAAATAAATAAATAAATAAATAAATAGAAATGTTTAGAGAATGAACAGACTGTACATCAGCACCCTGACAGGAGAATGAACATTCTCCAGCAGGGTATTAATATATAAGTAATGCCCACTGAAAAATAAGTCTGCCACTTCACAGCAGCATATCAAGCTACAGTGGAGCTCGGATTGAGAAAACCAAATGGCTGCCATTATTTTACGCTGACTAAGCAACACATTCGCTGTTTAGCAATTGTAAAATTTGAAAAAAAAGAAGACAAATAAAATATTGTGTGTTTGTGTCTGTGTGTGAGTGTGAGTGTATGAATGCATTCAGTGAAAGTGAGACAGCCATTATTTTACACTTGCTAAACAGTGCTTTTGCTGTTTAGCGAGTATAAAAGAAAAAAAGAAAAAAATTAAAATGAAGCATTTGTGTGAGGGTGTATGCATGTATGACAGTAAGAGAGAGAGAGATCGATCGAGCGAAAGAGAAAAAAAGTGTGTATATGTATTTATGTTTCTGTCTGCATGTGTGAGTCAATGCATGCAGGAAAACAGAAGTGACTGTGCATATGTGTGTGTGTGTGTGTGTGTGTGTGTGTGTGTGTGTGTGTGTGTGTGTGTGTGTGTGTATGTGTCTGTATGTGTGATCTAGTGATCCTCTGGCAGCAGCAGCAGTTTTGCATTCCTCTCTACCTCAGACATAATCATCAACCTATTAGCACAAGAAATCTGGACAAAGCCTGACATAATGGGGAGACAGATGCTAAGAAATAGGGACACATTTTAAATATTGCTCATAAACTTAGAAAGTTGCTAGAATAACAGGATTTGCATTATCATGTATTTTATGAAGGATATGAAATCTGAAACAAATGCATGTCATTATTTAACCACTTTCATCTTTAGTTAATCTCCGTGGTTTGTCAAAAAACACATTTTTTATGAGGAACAGACCAAAATTATGAGGCAAAAAAATGGGCATTCTACAAAAATATGTACAGGTGAGTGGTATGACTTAGATCAAGATATCTGGATAAGCCTAAAATAAAAGGGACAAAGGCTCACAATAGGAACATATTTTAAATGATTTGTGTTAGCATGCATTTTCTGAAGCTGTGTATGTGTGTGTGTGTGTGTGTGTGTGTGTGTGTGTGTGTGTGTGTGTGTGTGTGTGTGTGTGTGTGTGTGTGTGAGAAAGAAAGTGAGTGAGATCTACCACTGGCAGCAGCAAAAGGGTTTGTATACCTCTGGACCCTTCAGTTGAAGAAACCTGGATAAAGCCGAAAATAAAAGGGGAACAAAGGCTCAAAAATAAGAACAGATTTTAATTATTGCTCTTATAACATTACAAACTTGCTTACATAAAAAGATTTCTGTTAGCATGAATTTTCTGAAGGAAATACAAATCTGAAACTCAAATGTATGTCATTATTTACTAAGTTCTGTCGCCAATGACTGGCAATAAACCAAATGTTTTAGGAGTAAGGGACAAAAAAAAAGTAAATACCTGGCTTTTTTTTTAAAGTGTTATATTTTGGATGTAAAATGCTTCCTCCAGCACCATTAACATATATTACAGCAAGTTTGTAATATTAGGCGGAGGAAATATTTTACATCAAAAATATATAAAAAAGTAGTATTAAAAAAATAAGTAAGTAAAACACAACAATTTTACAGAGGTCCCATACTTTATGTGTAATAATGCCTTCCAGAGTGCATGTTAATGTGTAATTAATGCTCTTCCAGGGGGTAGAGGCCCTCTACCTGCGACATCAAGCCTCATAACACCCCAGGGTGAGCTTTAATTACACATTAACACACATCCTGTTGGGCATTATTGCTTGCATAATACATAATTTATTCACCAAGTCAGGGCTATTAAAATATTATTCCCTACAGTGCAGTGGTTATCTGAAAATGATAACATCATATTGGCTATAACCCATCATCCCAGCCTCAGAAATTAGGCACCCCTTGCTGCTCATCAACAGTTTAACCTAAACTAATCACTGCATCCTATCACCAACCCAACTCAAATAAGTTACATCTAATGGCATTGGAGGCTAAAATCTCACACATAGACTACTCAGACATCAGGACAGTCACACCACACCACTCTCCACTCCTCAGGACAACTGTCATACTACATATAATCCTTCATGTGCTGAGATTCTAAAGTCTCTGAATGGAGATGATGTCAGCAAGCAAAGGAGAGTAGTATTGCTGAAACTGAATTCATCCTCAAGCCTTGGTGACTACCTTCATGAGGTGGACCCTGTTTTTCGCAAAGTCTCACAAATACAACACTGATATATACACTGTATTTTAAATAGTATATATATATATATATATATATATATATATATATATATATATATATATATATATATATATATATATATATATATATATATATATATATAAATATATATATTTATTTTACAGTTTGTTTATCGGGATAGTCAATTGGGCCAAGAAGAGGCCATTTTCTATGAAGTCCTGGGGTGAAAAGCTCCATGAACAACAATATAATATGAAGACAATGCATTTACATTTATGTAATACTACTGAAGAACGATGGTATTACATAACATGACAAAAAAATCCACGACTGCAGTGAAAATACAGTCAAAAAAGCAAAAGGTAAAATTACACACACACACACACACACACACACACACACACACACACACACACACAGACACACACACACACGCGCACACACACACACACACACACACACACACACACACACACACACACACACACACACACACACATAAATAAGTCAATTAAAATAAGAAAAATCCATTGGTGCATATATCATGCACAAAAGTAGGTCAAAAATTAAAAAAGATAGCTGGGTGCACAAGACCCAGGATAAAAAAGGGTCCAATCCTGGCAGGTGCACTGGTGTCAGGAACAAAAAATATGACAGTGTAGAATTCTCAAAATACAGAAACAATCCTACAATGGGGTCAGGCCAGGCCCATGTGCAGTATTATAATGGATCACGATTTATCATGCACAATCACAAATAATAAACTAAAAATATTAGCACAGGCAGAAAAAAACTTAGAAGATATACAGATAAACATAAAGGAAAAGTACAAAATAAGCAATTTATTGATGATCCAAAAAAGTTTTATAGATAATTGGGAAACAAGTTAAAAGTAATTGAAAGACTACCAGATAAGAAGAATTTACGGTGCCAAGGTGCCAGCCCAACACCCAACCTTCAAGGAAGGCACACCCATTCATGCATGCACCTACCTGCATGTCTTTAAACATCACTCGACCGTGGGGAGGACATGCAGACTTTGTGTGGAGTCTGCATGTCCTCCCCGTGGTTGAGTGATGTTTAAAGACATGCAGGTAGGTGTGTGCGTGAATGGGTGCGCCTTCCTTGAAGGTTGGGCATCGGGCTGGCACCTCGACACCATATAAATCCTACTACCAATCATTAGCAGACCAGAGTTACGCTCTAACGACCCCTAACTAGAAAAAGCCAAAAGACATTACTAGATACATTTTGGAGAAGTATTTATGAAGATAGTGTAGAACATAATAGAGATGCTAAATGAATAGAAGTAACAGAAAGAATAAGAACTTCAAAGGTTCAGGATATGAAATGGGAAGAAGTAACAGCCAGAGAGATTGAAACAAAGTTAAGAAAAGCCTCTAATTGGAAAACCCCAGGCCCATACACTGTACCTAACTTCCGGCAATAACTATTAACATCTTTACAAGAAGACTTAGTCATGTGTAAGAACTATTTATATGCACACCCCTAACAGACACCAACTTGGATGACAATAGGAAAAGCAATGCTTCAGCTTAAAAGTGAACCTGCAGGCTACCCTAAAAATTATAGACCAATAGCCTGCCTTCCAAGGATGTATAAAGTATACACTAGAATTGATAACGACAGAGTTTCTAGTCATTTAGAAGAAGACTCAATTATGGCAGTAGAACAAAAAGGCAATAAAAGAAAATCATATGGAACAAAGGAACATTTGTTGTTAAATAATGTCATAGTGGAGAACTGTAAAAAGGGGAAGAATCTAAGTATGGAATGGACTGACTACAAAAAAGCATTTGATAGTATCCCACATTCATGGATAAAAGAGAGCTTACAAATGTATAAGATACACCCTACACTGGTAAACTACATCATAGTGACCATGAAACAGTGGCAAACCACTTTGCAGTTAAGCCATGATAAAGGACAAATTATTATTACAGGGATAAAAATCCAAAGGGGGATATTCCAGGGTGACGCTCTGTCACCGTTGCTTTTTTGCCTTGCCCATATCACATTAAGTTGCCTGCTTAATAGATTAGGTCATGGCTATAATTTGGCTCCCAGACAGCAACAGTTTAAAGACTTCTCATCTTCTTTTCCTGATGATTTAAAATTGCATAGCTCATAAGATGAGGAACTGAAAGCACAACTGTAAGTAGTTAAAACCTTTTCAGATGATATAAAAATATCATTTGGTCATGATAAATGTGCAAAAGCAACCTTTAAATCAGGAAAGCTGCAGCACCAAGAAAACATTAGTTTGGGACAAGAATGTGATATAAAAGAACTTGAGCAAGAGGGAGTGTATAAATATTTGGGAATTTATGAAGGACCAACAATAAAACATGAACAAATACAAATATAATCCTAAGCCTTAAAGACTTGTCCAATATGGACAGACTAAAAAAACTCCAGCTATTCTTTGTTTCATATCACCTATTTAGAGGCGATCTCTGCTTGACTTACAAAGCCATGTCTGACCCAGCTCTGTTAGAAATGCTACATCTAAAGAAATTCCAGTCCCTCCGCACCACACACTCCAGAGACATCAATCTCATTACCACAATCCACAGAACATGCTGGAGGGACAGGTTCATAACCCAGAGACTGCCCATGCTCTGGAATAGACTTTCCATATATGTCAAGCAGAGCACCTCACTGACCCTCTTCAAGAAAAATCTTGATGAGTGGATGGGAAATAGAAAATGTACTCCAGGGATCACTCCAGTGGCTCTACTGGACAGAGGCACTGGGAACTAAGGTCAGGTGGCACAATGCCAGGGTAATCCTATGGGGTAGGCTTGTAAAGGTTCCAGGGCCATTAGCCTAGTACATACCTATAAACCTATGAACCTATAAAACTTAGTAAGGAATATTTTAAAAGACTGAAATTAATCCTGAAAACAGCATTGACATCTAGGAACAAAATTCAAGCGAAAAAACAATTTGCTCTCCCTGTCCTAATTTATTTGGAGTGATTGATTGTCCCCAAAATGTACTGGATAGATTAGACAGGAAAACAATAAGTATGCTTCATGCTTACCAACTGATTTATAAAAATCAGTGTATACCAAGATTATATATTCCCTGTTCTGAAGTTCTGAAGGAGGTATGGGCCTACTTGAAATGAATTACATGTATAGAGCTGCAATTGTGGGACTGCATACATATCTGCTGACCTCACAAGACCCAAATATAGTGAAAGTTTTGAAACATGAGGAAAATAAATCTAAGATGGTTTACCTTCTTAGTCTAGCAGAAGCATATCTGCATCACACCGGAATGGAAATCAAACCAGAAGTAGATAAAAATCGGGCAGTAACTGAATGTGCCAAAAAAAAAAAAAAAGAAATAATATAAGGTGAAGGATCAGATGAAATGGCAAGAAATGTGGAAAACGCATAAATATAGCTGCAAGTACAGAAAACTCCTGGAAGAACCTCATGTTGATCAGGATAGAACACAGAAATGGTTCAAAGTTCATTGAACATGTGGGTGAAACAGACAAATTTAGGTTTCGTCAAACAGAATTGGAAACAGTCGCACACCTTGCTGCTCGTTGTGATATACTAATGGCAGAATGACTGTATACTGAAAGACATAATAATGTAGCAAGACTGTTGTACTGGAGACTGGGTAAACATTATAATACTGAACTAGCTGAAAAACACTGGAAACATGAGCCACAAAGCATTATAGAAAATAAAGTCTACATCACATGCAATCATCCATTACCAACAGTTCAAAAGAAAGATGTGAGAAAACCAGATATAGTCGTCCATGAAAAGAGGACAAAAGTAGCATTGATCATTGAAATAGCTACACCCAGTGACTACAGCGTCTTGAGTAGAGAGAGAGAGACAAAGTCATACAATATCAGGAGTTGGAGGCAGAAACAAGAGCAAAATGGAAGAAAGATACCCAGACAGTTCCAGTAGTAGTAGAAGCAACAGGTCTTATAAAATAGAATTTTCAATCATATTTAGATATGTTACCAATACATGGTTTACTATGAAATGTCGAATGGCACTACATCGATTGTACTATAGTCGACCACGGAAGTACGAAAATAGTAATGTCGATGTCAAAAAAACAATCTAGGAATGGTTTTAACATGGGTCGAGGTAGGTGTTCAGTATTATTCAGAACGACAAACATCTCCCCTACCTCGACCCATGTGAAAACACAGTCCTAGATTTTTTTTTGTCATCGACATTACTATTTTCAAACTTCCGTGTTCGACTATAGTACAGTCGATGTAGTGCCGTTCGACATTTCAATAGTAAACCCCAATACATATAACTCCATACAAATTGCAGAAGGAGTCATTACTGGGCACATTGCAGGTGCTGCAAAGAGCACTTCTGGCTGACATCAAAAAAATTAAACAATATTAATTTCATTAACTTTAATCATACTTTGACTTAGGAATGGGGTCCATTCCTGTCATGGTATTAGAGACCCATAAGACTTGAAGAGATTAAAAGTGAGAGACACCACTCTCCACACCTCTGGACAACTGTCATGCTACACATAATCTTTCATATGCTGAGGTTCTAAAGATTGGCTTGCCTAAACTTCAACAACCTTCAAAATGCAACACGGGCTGCCTGTTAAGCCCATCACCTCATAGCACAAAGAGTACCAGTGCCATGGATACGAAGCCCCTAAGGTAGGCATCCACCAAACCAAACATTCTAGTCATAGGTGGAGCCATTGTAAGATAAACAGAGGTATTTCTTACCAGGCTAAACAAGGAAAGAGTAATGGTTAATTTGTCTGGTGCCAGCAATTGTCGGATCACACATGCACTGAAGTTCTTGAACATGAAATACTGGTATGACTGTCATAGTACATGCGGATAACAGTGACTTGAGACATACCTTCTTGGACTACAAGAAGACAAAAGTGATGAAGCTCTCATTGAGTGTGTGTCTCAGGCAGATATGAGCCTGGCATTGAGCAGCATTCTACCTTTTCCAAGGATAATACCACAAAATAAGCAAAAAATCACTGACTTCGGTAATTGGTTTTATATTTGCTGGCATTGAAATGGGGCCCGACATTTGTCAGCCTGGTCAGATGTGATCTACATGTGATCCCTCTAGCCTTTTGAATATTAGCAAAGATATTATTCAGCCCCTTACTGCCTTTTTTCATAATGCCAACCTAATATACCTACCAATATAATGAAACAAGCAAAGGAATATGTGAAGGCATTACTGATCAGTGCAAGGAGCCTAAACAAGAAACTCTACTTCTACAAGCCCTCTGTACCTAGGGGAGGGATACATCTGTGTAGTGGCTGAGACACCGTTTAAAATGGCAAAGAGTACTCCAGCTGTGTAGGACTATAATGCCTTCAACACTTTCAGACCAGACACTATGCAGGATGGGAAAAGGTGGAGGTGTCTCAGTCTTCATTCAGAAGAGACTCACATCAAGGCTGGTAAAGAGCATGACACACTTCATGTCCCAATTACCATCAGAATGGTCCCAGGCTAGCTATATAACTTCCTTCTATGACCCAAGAAAGTCACAATGCTTATCCACAAGAACTGGATCACTCAGAATTAAACCTGATTCCATTTTCCTAGGTGATTTAAAATACACAGCTATTGACTGGAAAATCAATACCACTAGTGCACAAGCATAGAGATTCCTGGACTTTGTCCTGGACACCTGAAACAATTAGTCAGAGTACCCTCTTGGGGAAATAACATCTTACAACTGTCCTTACTGGTGGTATCTTGTACCATCCCTTGTATAGCTTTGTCAGCTGATACGTCTCACCATAAAGCTGTCTTCTTCAAAGTAAAATTCAATCCAGGGACCAATTCCACCCCAGCATCTTTAAAAATGTCTCAAAGACAAACTACATTTTGACACAGTTCCTCACTCAGGCATATTAGAAAATCTAAATAAACTATTAATAAACCCCTGTATCACCTGATAGATTGCCACTGGCTCACACCTGATGGATTGCCAACTGGCTCACAGATAGAATGAAGGAAATCAAAATAGAGAAAACTACTTCCTGAAAGAGACCAGTCACCACTGGAATCCCCAACGGTTCAATTTTGGGAAAATTTTGGGACTGCTCCTGTTTGGCTGTGAAATAAAAGCCAATAACAATGTAGTCTGGCTAAGGTCATAGATGACTGCAAGCTAGGAGCAGTCATTGAATCCCAAAACAACTTAGCCATCCTGCAGGAAGGTTTGTCCCAAATAAATAACTGGTCTAAAATCAATAAAATTAAATGCCAAAAATGCATTCTCATATCCATTAGGAAATCACCCACCCAGGGAAACTACCAGTTTTATAGGATTTGGGAACTTAAGTGGACAGTGACCTAACTTTTAATCAGCATATTTCCATTGTTGTAAGAAAGTCCTTCTATATTGCATAACTGATAAACAATGGGATTGTGTCCAGCTCTAAGAATGTCATTTGTTCTTCTTTACTCAGTCTTTATTCAGCCAATATTTGAGTATAATGCCCCCTTTCCCGTGTATCTATCCATGCATATGCAATAATTGTAATGCCCACAGAAATATCTTACTAAAAGGATGCAAGATCTAAACAATATGTCCTACACAGACTGACTCAAATCCCTGTCACTATACTCTATACCATACAGACTGCTAAGAGATGTCCTGTGTCTGGCATGCATGGCATCCTCTAACCTGATACTGATGGACTTAATGCTCATCAGCAATTCAAATGGCATCAGAAATACTTGTTCAAGGGATCTAAGCTTCATTTGCAAAATCAACAGAATGGTTTGGAGAGAGAGTTATATTTGTGGAACAGACTCAATATCTTTATAAAACACAGCTCAGCCCAGTCCAAATTCAAGCACAACTTACATCTATGGATGGATAATAGAAAATGTACCACAGGACTGCCCCTGTACCGCTAATAGAGGGAGGCAGCTCCTGAATGTTTTATCCCATGCATTGTTACCCTCATGCTCATGATATGATCCCAGTTATTCTCAAACACGGGATGGGTAAAGGCCAATTTAACAACAAATGGGATAGGTTAATTCAAGCAGCAAAAGAGAAATTGGCTATGTTTAAAATGGAAAACAAGAGCAACTAGCCTAGTGCTTACCTATGATCCTATGTATTTTAGTGTTCTCTCTATCCTTTGCGCCACTTTAGTGTTGTGGTGATATGTAAGCCATTAAGTCCATCCAATATTATAGCACATGCATCAAAAAAAAGACTGTTCCTAAGATTTCATTTTTTTTGTTACATTCATGATAGAAGACAAGAAGTCAAGACATTCAAGACACTTGAGTATACATTACATATCTGTTGTTTTCAAAACAAAAGACACACATTGTAAAGACATGACAACAACACAGAGCTACAAGTGAACAAGTGAGTAGAGAGGAGAAATACCTTTTTAACTGTGTTGCCTTAGCCTGGCATTTCACTTGGAATCATATAATGTAAACATAAATGTTGTCATAGAAGAGAAGCTGTTTCTAGGAGGAAGAGATTTAGCTCTTGTGATGAAAGGCAGTGACGTACATAACATAGTTTAAGCTTGTTAACTTTATAACTCTTAACAAAACTATGGTAATAAAATTATGTATATAAAATATTTAAAACTGTAAAGCTAGAAAATCAACCTCTGCTAAAAGTTTGCTCTTTCAGATAAAACTTCCATCAACAGAAGACATAGCTTGCTTCGCTGTGTTAACTCCGGATACAAAATGAACTCAGAATTGACTGAGATTTAGGTATGGAGGGCCCCTCTTAGACAAAGACAACCCTTCAAACTGATTTTTGTTTTGTGTAAAAGATGATGATGTAAAAAGATTACATCCAAATGCCAGAGATGTTTAAAGGATGACCATTATGTATAAGACTGATACAGTCACTAAAAAGTGACCTAGTCTGCAAGCCAAAAGTCCAAGTCTTGTACTTTTCCTAATGGCAGAAGAGCAGACATTCCTTATACTTTGGTTAAATCTTAATTATAAAGGCAAACTGTTGCCCTTAGAAAGTGAACTCCCTTAAAAAAAGAAAAAGTTTAACAATCAAAATATATACAAAACATTAAACATCTTAAGAAGATACAAAAACCTCCAGCAAATTTATTAAGATGCGTCTTCCTAGAAAATATAATTGGACCTAATTCATTCTAGAGCTTTTAAAAGTCCTCCAGTGAATGTATGTGTGTTTTGTGTGTGTGTGTGTGTGTGTGTGTGTGTGTATAAAAATACACACACACACACACACACATATATATGTGTATATATATATATATATATATATATATATATATATATATATATATATTTATAGATAGATAGCATGTGTGTGTATGACAGAACCTACGCAAGAACAGAGAATGAAAACCCAAGCTGCCTAAGTCATTGGAATGTTAAATATAATCCAACTATCACCTTCAAGAAAATGGACAAACATTCCATATGGAATACTCCACCCATGGAAAAAAGTAGTACATGTGATATGCACAGTCATAAAATAAATACATACATCAATAATCTTTTTTTCCTACTTTTGAAATACAGAACTAAGTAAAACCCCAAGAGAAAAAAAACCCCAGAAAAGTAGAATTATTAACACCCCCAAATGACTTAAAACTAAAATTCTGATTTCTCCATGATAACCTTGTGTACAGGATAGCATTATTTGCCCCTTATGGCTTAAAATATTTACTAGCAAGAATGGAAATGTTCAAGATAATTTGTATCTGTCAGTGGGTATCCCAATTGCAATATAGCTCAGATCAGGATAGCAAACAGCAAGCTTCAATCCTGCATCTATCTTGAAATTACTTCCCCATGCCTGCCGATGATGCATAAGGACATTAAGTTTGGCCGTATGCATTGCTTGACAAAATGCTTCCAGACTAGGACAAGAGATCCAGACTCTAAAATGTTATATTAGGCAAGACTAAGATACAAAAACAATATTTCCTTCCAAGATACAAAGAAATAAACAGTGTAAATGATGTAATGCTATGCTAGTAATATTGCTACTCTGTGAAGTTGTTATAAAATGAACTTAGTGTAAGTCTAGAATGTTAGGACAGGGCCACTGGCTGCAGACCTCAGACTTAATGTAGCATCACCAAATGGCTACTAAAATCTATAGGACAGTAATGACACTGACACTGGAATGGCATTTTATAGCATAGCCCATTTCCTTAAGAGCTTTGAAGCCATAGAGCACACATATTGTCATCAATATCCCATCTGATTTTGAGGGACTTCAGTACTTGAACAATAAGGGCTTCCATAGCTGCCTGGTGATGTGTAATTTCCAAGGCATTATTTATTAAATTTACATGTTTGACCTAGGCAATTGCCACGTTTCACAATTAGGGATAGTACAAATTATGCCATATGTTCCTATGAGAACATTTCTCAAAGGGTCATCTGTCTGGTTGGTGCACAAATGCTATATGCAGGCTGATTGTTGAATATAATACCCACTTTGGCACGTATCTGTCCAGACATATGCAACAACTGGAACCCCCCAGAGATACCTTACTGAAAGGATACAAGGCCTAAACAATATGTCCTACATGGACCAACTCCAAGCCCTATCACTGTACTCAGTATCCCACAGACTGCTAAGATGTGACCTGTGTCTGGCATAAAAAGTATCCTCCGACCCATTACTGATGGATTTACTGCACATTGGCAAGTCAAATGGCATCAGAAATACTCAGTCTAGGGATCTAAATCTCTTCTGCAACATCAACAGAATGGTTTGGGCAGCTGTTTCTCACAGAGGATACCACTGGTCTCCATCTGCATAAAACAGAGTTCATTCCTGTCTTTATTTAAGCACAAGTTAGATCTATGGATGAGAAACAGAAAAAAATAGCCCAGGACTGCCACCTGTACTACTAATGGACAGACAGCTGCTAAATGCTTTATCCCATGCATGAGTCCCTTCAAATTACCTATGGTGTGATCCCATTTATTTTAATTAGGGGTACTGTATAATTATAGACCATGGGATGGGAAAAGCCAATCTATAACCAAATGTAATGGGCTATTCTGAAGACAAAAAGGACATTGGCTATGCTTAAAATGGTCCACAGGGGCAACTAGCCTAGCACTTACCAATGACCCTATAAACCTAAAAGCAGAACACCCAGACACATTGTTAATGCATAGAAAAATGCGTTCATTTATGAAATTTGGTGGTAACTTATGACCGTCTGTGATTCCATCAATTCAGTCATTCAAAAATCTGGAAATAAAAAAAGCACTGGACCACCAAATGAAGCATTTTACCTGAAAGCGCTTACCTGTTTCTGTTGTTTTATTAAATAAGCTATTATTTTAACCATCAGCCTGGTGGTCCACTGATTTTTTTTATTCATATTTCAGTGGTTTAGCAAACTGGACCTTTGGTGAGGAGAACTTTGTGTGTTCTTATCTGTTATTCAAAAATGTATGAATCAAACCTGACATCTAACTTTTCCTGGGGTTATTCACATTTAGTTAAATATGCTGATTTGAAAATGAAGCATCTTCTTATGCTGTGATATCATTTTGTCACCTGAAGCATACTTACTGAAATAACAGTGCAAGGATAAGACTGTTTCACATTTATATTGGCTTTGCTAGCCTAGTAACACCCATTTTTACTGCAGCTGTACCTGAATAAGTAATTCCTCCTCTCCAGCTCATTGCCCAAAATGAGTGTCAGATTGAAACTTACAGAATGGATATGCAGGTCAGTGATCCAGATGCAAATAGCTGCCAGGTGCAATGCATGGCCTGTGTGCAATATACACGAGAAAATGTAATATGTGGATCACCTCATTAGTGTGTTGGACAGTGTCTTGGCTGTCTTAGCTTCCTCCTTGTGGCTATATGCCTCTATGTGACAGGACTGACACCATTCCTTTGGCTACTGCTCATCTCCCTCCACTGCTGGTACTTCCCACATGACAAGCACATAAAAATAATGCATTGCTACCTCTTCAGCACCACTTACCAGTAGTTGTCTACATAGACATTACCTGTGTGGTACTCATATAAATGGCATGGGCAGTCACTCTCAGTCATGAGGTTAAAAATTCATCATTGCAGAAGTTGTTGGTGACCTTGTAATTACTTAGAAGGGATGCCACGATGGATAAGGATGTTCACTGTCAACATCTTCCCCACTTGAGGTTTTGTGACACCTTTCACTACAATATCCATATAGCATAATGAAATCTGGAACAGCTGCATCCAGTGAATCCTGTACTGTGCAAGTAATCTCAACATCTGGTCACCTGGCCCTGAAATCAAGTACCGATCCCTGACTACATAGTATACCCAGCTCCTCCCAATCACCCTTTCATGTAATATACTTTCTTCAACATCCTAATTCCCATTTTCCACCAATGTATCCATTGTTGACCATTGTCAATGTGCCACATCCTACCTGTGCAGATAATGACAGCTGTGCCCTCTCCTCACTGCCATGTTATATGGACTAGGAAATGTCTGATATACATCATGGCCAGTCAGTGCAATGTACAGCATAACCCACATATGGTATTGCATACACCAGTTGTACTCCTTCTTGCGTCTACTCTGACATATAGTTGTGGACCAGGTGACATCTCATTGCTATTGCCACAATGCATTATGTCCACCTATGCCTCCCATTGGCTCTGCCTGCATCTATTTCCTCTGATTATTCTCTCTACCTCTGGCACCAACATGTCTGGCCCTTCAGTGGCAATCCTCTGCTATAGCTGTCTGCATACCACCATGTTGTACAACATTGTACAGTCAGCACATACCTTGCTTCAGATCTCTGTAGTGTACTGCAGCATGCCAAATTAGGAATTTCAGAACAAAAATAGGCCATCAGCAATCCAAAGACATGCTTGACAATGTTGCAGATCAGTGACACTACAGAGTTGCATGTCATCTCTAACATGCTGTGTAGGTTCTGTGTCAGTATAATAAATCATGGTTGCAGGACATATCCTATATCAACAATGAGATATCTCTATGAAAAATTGCCCCACACAAATCTGTCATATAGAACTGATGAGCGCCAAATGTGGGAAACATGGTAAATGCCTGGATGGCACACAACTACATTATATATACCTTCCTGTGCAGTGCACACCATCTGGCAGTTGACAAAATGAAAATCTTTCCATTTGACATATAGGTACCCATATGGAACTTTTGGGGCTTTTGTACAATGTGAGTGTACTCAATGCTCCTTTTCTAAGCTAGTCTAGTCCAGTTTTCAGGTTTGCTGAATTCAGGGCTGTGGTACAAGTTCCTGTGTTGCCCATACCTTACTTGGACAAAAGGAAGTTTCTCTGTTCACCAGTGAGAGTGGGGAGGTTTGAGCAGCCTATCTGTCCCTGGAGGAGTGGTCTCAGCCCAGCAACTAGTAGTTTATTGGCCATTTTGGGCTAATTTCTATCTCTTTCATCTCCCTACTATAAAACCTGCAATTGTGCGATTTTGCACGCCAGGCAGCACCGTGCAGTGCCGGTTAGCTAGGGTTAAACTATTCCCAGCTCCATGAAGTCTGCTCTTCAATTTTAACCTTGGAACTAGTCAAACTCTCAACTTAAGCACTCAAACCATTCCTTTTCCAGTCCAGCACTTGCTAAAATCTCTTAGAAAGCACTAATAAATGCTAGCACTACACCCCCCTATACTATACAGAAATACAAGGCTCTCTATTCGTCCCTACCAGACAATCAGTAAAACAGTTCACTTTATCTGTTCAGGCATGTCCAAAGGGCAGTTTTAGGTGTACTCTCCAGTCCAGCTGGTGAACCTGGGCATCTTGAGGCAATGTTACAATTGCCTCATGTACACAGGCAACCCTCTCCTCCTTCCAACAAACACAAATATATGCGAGAGATGCAACCATACAGCCAAACTGGAGGCCAAGCTCTCTCAACCCAAGACTGGAACAGTCAGTCATGAGGAGTAGGGAAACACTTGCACCACACTACCAGTCTCACATAGACCAGTCATATCTGCACCAGCAAACAACATACATAAATACACAAAAACATACTCGGAGGCTCTAAATAAAAATCTGCCAAAGCAGCAGAGACCTCCAAAGCAGACATCCAAGCAACCTCCAATCCCCAGCAACACCCATGTATCACATACTTCACAAAGTCAGTGTGCCATGCAATCACAGTCCTTAAGGCTAAATAACACACCCAATACACTAGTAATAGGTGACTCTATTGTCAGGCACACTGACGTCTCACTCACTAGACTGAACAAGGAGAAGGTTACTGTAAGCTGCCTGTCGGGTGCCAGGATCCACCACATAACACAAGCACTCAGGTCACTCCAGAACAGGTACAAATATGACTCTGTCATTGTCCATGTTGGTGTGAATGACCTGAGACGCACCTCCCTGGACTACATGAAAAGAGACATAGAGGAGCTCTCTGATCATGTAGCCCAGGCTGGTATGACCCTGACCCTGAGTAACATCTTGCCCTCACCAAGAATGATGCCACAGTATAAAGATAAAATGATCAATTTTAACAATTGGCTAAGCTTTTGGTGTTGTTCAAAGGGGATCCAGTGTTTGTCAGCCTGGGATGACATGCTCGACAAGCCACGTTGCTTTGCCAGAGACTGCTTGCACCTGTCGCCCTTAGGCTTTTGAATACTGGCCAAGGCTCTTGCCACCCCCCATAGTCCCTTTTTTAGGCAAGGCTCAAAAGACAAACCCACCTCCATAAACAACACAAAAAAACAAAAACTGAGGGTAATGCTACTCAATGCCAGAAGTCTAAACGTCAAAATCCATGCACTTGAGGCACTCCTCAGTATGGAGAGAATCAATATCTGTGCAGTAATAGAAACCTGGTTCAAGGCTTCAGAGATCACCCCAGCACTACCAGGCTATAACTCATACCATACCTTTCGGCCCCAAAACCCAGACCAAAATACAAAAGGCGGGGGTTTATCCATTTTCATCAAGGATACCCACACCTCCAGGTTAGTGGCACAGCATGAGGCCTCGGAGACCATCCATGTGCAACTAACAGTGCGAAAAGCTGCTTTTCAGATTGTGGCTTGCTACAGATCACCCATCTTGTCTCAGGACCCCCACTCAGCATTCCTGAGAACACTGGAAAATATGAAGGTCCTACCTAACACCATGATATTGGGTGATTTCAACTACCCAAACACTGACTGGGAAAACTACTCAAGTACTAACTCCTTTGCCCAATGCTACTTAGAGTTTATAAACTCAAGTGCCCTGGAACAACTGGTCACCACTCCCACAAAAGGAGACAACATATTGGACCTGATCATCACCGACATGGGGGATCAATGTTTCATACCAGTGGTAAACCCGTCACTGCTAAGATCAGACCATAAACTAATCACACTGGACATCCACATCCCGACCCCACCACTAGTCAGGGAAACCACAGTGAAAAACTTTTCAAAAGCAAACTTCACTCTTCTCAAGACCGAGGTGAAAAGATTCAAAGCCCCCTTGCTAAAGGATAATGCTGCTCAAACCACAGAATCCTTTACAAATGCATTCTATGAGCACCTACAGGAATGCATGGATCGAGCCATCATAAGTAAAACCAAGACTCACTCCTCCAAAAAGAGGAAACCAGTCTGGTGGACCCTAGCCGTAAATAAGCTATACAACAAAAGGAAGAAACTATTAGATGATAGAGCAAAATCTCAAAAAGGGAAGGCATCCCTGATCAGTATTAGCAAGAAACTATGATCCCTCATAAAATCATCCAAGGCCAGCTTCGAAAGAAAAATTGCCAATGACTCTAAAGATAATCACGAAGCCTTCTTTAGCTATGTCAAGAATCTAGGTGGCAACTCTCAGATCTGATCTGAGCTAGTGCAAAATGGCAAAAAAAACATTGAACCAACTGACATTGCCAACATCCTGGCTGACAGGCTCAGTGCAAACTTTGCCCCCCCCCCCTCACCACCAAAAGAGCCTGTGTCCATCCCAGAAGAATGTAGAGCCCCAGACATCACAGACACACAGGTGAAAACAGCCCTTTTCAAAGCCAAAAACACAGCATCAGTGGGACTGGATGGTAACCCAGGCTGCGTCTTACACGAGCTCCAAAATGAACTTATCCCTCACCTAAATTTACTGTTCAAATTCAGCCTTACTACAGGCTATATACCCAAAGAATGGCATACAGCAACAGTTATACTGCTCCACAAAGGTGGTGCCACAATGGATCCAGGGAACTATCGCCCTATAAGCCTGACTAGCCTGGTCTGCAAATCTATGGAGCGCATCATCATGGAACTCATTAACAGAGACATTGGGAACCTCCAGGCACTGGACCCTAACCAATTCGGCTTTGTTAAAGGCAGATCTTGCCTCCTAAACCTAGTTGAGTTCTTTGAAACAGTTACCAAGGCCATGGATGAGGGAAAGGTAGTCCACACAGCCAAGGCCTTCAAAACCATTCCCCACTCTGGCATTATAGATAAGCTTACCAGCTTGAACATTAAACCCTATGTCACGAGATGGGTTGCCAACTGGCTCATGGATAGAACTCACATGGCCAGAGTTACGGGTGCCATGTCCCACTCCAAACCGGTTACAAGTGGCATCCCACAGGGCTCAGTCCTGGGACCCCTCCTGTTCGATATATACTTCTCTGAGGTGCAGGCAAGCATGGGAGGACTATGGCTGACCAAGTTCGCAGATGATTGCAAACTGGGGGCCATAATCGACTCTCCGGCTGACACAGACATCCTCCAGAAGGGTCTCACGGAGACAAATACCTGGTGTCAGAACCTTGGCCTCAAGCTAAATGCCAAAAAGTGCATAGTCATCCCCTTTGGGTAAAACAAAGTGCCCATGAACTACCACATAGGAGGTAATCCACTAAGTACAGAAAATGTAATTAGGGCACCCAAGTAGATAGCAACCTCTCCTTTGATAATCACATCACCAAAGTGGTTAGAAAATCCTTCTATGTAGCCCACCTAATCATAAAAGGGTTCACATCTAGATCAAGACAGGTTATTGTGCCCCTCTACTCATCACTCATCAGGCCCATAATAGAGTACAATGCCCCATTGGGGATGTACCTTACACGACACCTGCAACAACTGGAAAGACCACAGAAGTACCTCACCAAGAGGATTGCGGGCCTCAAACAGATGCCCTATGCAGCTTGACTAAAGAAACTCCAGCTCTACTCGGTTGCTTACCGCCTACTCAGAGGTGATCTCTGCCTGATGTACAAGGCCATGTCTAACCTGGAATTAATGGACATGCTCCACCTCAAGAAAACCAAATCTCTTAGAGCCACATGCTCTAGGGATTTAAACTTTAGCACAACAATAAATAGGACATACTGGAGGGATATATTCCTGTCCCAGAGACTTCCCTCGCTCTGGAATAGAATCCCAATCTATGTTAGGCAAAGCCCCTCACTGACTCTCTTCAAGAGAAATCTTGACGAATGGATGGGAAATCATAAATTTACCTCTGGGATCACTTCAGTGGCCCTGCTGGACAGAGGCTCAGGAACTAATCTAAAAGGGAGGTGAAAGCCAACACATTCTGGCTAGGCTTATAAATGCCCTTGGGCAGATAGCCTAGTACCTACATATGAACCTATGAACTGCACTATTTTGTACAGCATCTGCACTGTGGTATTTTTCATCTCTGCAGTACAGGGGAGCCACACATATACATCTACATAATGCAGCATAACATCAAGAAACTGGTGTATTAATGAAGTAAAGATTACTTAGGCCATGACACACCCACTATGTCTCCTGTTGACTGCTGGGAGGTCCCAGTATCAAGTATGGTCAATGCTACATATACCTTATCTTTCATAAGTATTGGTATTTTACTCTTTTAAGATTCCCTGCAAGGGTGACACATATCTATCAGCTCGTGTATGGTGTCCACATGGTAGTGTTCAACCATGTCCCTGTCATTGAAGTGGCATTATGTTAGATATGCTCAGATCCATATGTATAGCAGAAGGGAGAGGATATGCACTGTCATTGACAATGTGTTCTAGAATGGGTCTAAGTATTATTGTTTAGCTAAAGCAGATAACAGTCCTTGCATCTTAGTGAGTTTGTTCTTTCTCTGTTCACCAAATGATGGTGTACAAATAAACTGCCTGATTCAACTCCGTGGTTTTTGTATGTTTCTGAATTACTCCACAGTGGTCTTTATCTTCATTTGTACTCACAGCTGGTCTCATTATCATAATGTTGCTCCATATCATTATACTGTCTTTTGCATGTGATGCTCACCATATGATTTTCCTGGGTAGCGTGTGAACACAATCTGTGTCTCTGAACTGACCTCACTCTGTATGACACTGCTTATCATGAAATTGCATGTTATGCATTGTACTTTTTCTGAATCGTTGCCCTTGTCTTTTTCAAGTTGTGCAGTTCTGTGTATTATTATCAGAGGCAGGTTGAAAAGTAAATGTATCTTTTACAAGAGAATACCGAGTAAAATTTCTTGTAGAAACTGCTATAGCATAGCATATTATAAAACAAGCTACCATAGAGGTCTACACATTAAAACTCTATACAGCATAGGTACTTGACTGTAGCTTTTAGTAATATGAAGTAAAGTGCTTTGCAAATTTTACATACCTTGTCCACATAACCAGGTGTACTCCTTTACGTTTAAAGCCATTTTTAAGAAATGATGTATCAGTCTGGGAATAAATTAAGCTTATTTAATGATACTTATGTCTGAGATTTGTTTTTGCTTTTGTGATTTAAACTTCAGTTTGCTCCATCTTTTTAAGTCCCTGTGCTGTCCAATAGTATTCATCTACTGAGTCTGAGTTGGCAGAAGATAATTCAAGCCGTTTTTATTCACTTAACTACTTTTTTCAAGTGAATTGCTAAAACAGTCCTCAGGAATTCTTCTTACTGTAGTTGCCTTAGTGCCAAATATTCCCTCTGGTTATATCTATGGTTCCTGATTCAGTACCGTGTTTTTTAGCTAAGATGGTAGTAGTTGTATCATCCGCCTGGGTGTACTGGAGTGTTTGTCTCTGTTCTCTTCCATGGGCTGCTCCTTTTTCTTTTCTTAAGTAAACACAGGCTGCTGGTTTACAGGCATTTATCTGTGATAAATTTTTCTTTCTCCATCATTTTATCTGTGCATCATTTATATTCCTGTATCATTTCATCTGTGCATCATTTCTTTTTGTCATTTTATCTTTGCATCATTTATCTTCCTCTATCATTTTATCTGTGCATCATTTCTCTTCCTCTATCATTTTATCTATGCATTGTTTCTCTTTCTCTATCATCACCCATTCTCCCACTCTGTTACCTTCTCAGATAGCTGCTCTTTTATTGTAAGCAATTTGCATTGTTTTCTTCTGTGCCCATTTCATTGCAAGTTATGCTCTGATTATATTACTTTTCTGGTGTCACTGGATAATCACAGCTGGGTATACAAGATTACCTTCCAATGCAATCTGTTGTAATTGTCACGTGTATCTTCACAGTATTTGCTTGTTCAGTGCAAGTCATTGGATTAGTCTGCTATGAACTGTATTTTGGTATTTTACAAAATGGATGTGTGTGCAATGATTACTGCTGTCTGTTAATCAGGTCCTTGTTGTAGTTGAAGACATCACCAGAAGTGAATGTCTCAATGATTTACTTCCTGTCTTAGGAACGCTTTCCACTCAATTAACTTATTCACTGTAAGGGTTTCTATACCTTGTCAAGTACAGTACATCATATATTAACTTTGCAAGTATAACTTTGATCTCTTATCTGGGGAGCCCTTTGGTAATTTAATTACTGTCATGTTTACTTTCCTACATCTATTATTCTAGGTCATCAGTGTTCTGTTTTCTAGGATGCTAGCCTCCAAGTACATAGTTGTGTGCTTCACTTTGGAGTTGGTATCAAGCAGGAACAAGACAAATCTGTAGCCTTTGGGAAAAATGATAAATGTCTTTGTCCATTTAGCTCCAAGGTCATGAAAGATAATATCCAGCTGTTTGTGTCTGCTTTTAAGGTCAACCTGGAGAAATTGTACAAGCATCTAGATAGCGACCCTTCTGTTCCTTTCTTAAAGGCCTGAAGAATCTTGAAGCCATGTAACTTACCACAGCTTAACAATTGTATTTATTTATTTTATTTTCAGTGTGTTGATTGGGTAAGTGAACTGATCTACTGACCCTTTTCAGCCAAAACCCAGGCTCACAGATGAGCACAAAATACAGTATAAAGAAGCTAAGTAGCAAGAACAAGAAAGCAATCAAACAGTATAAGGAAGCATTAAGTACAAGACAGCAGGTATAAAAAGACTTTCAGTCACATGCCAGCAGCATGCCCATTTTTAAAACGGGAAGTCCAGGTCAAAGCATCACCGAGTGAGAAGTGCATGTTTCTCAGGGTGTGCAGGAATTGCCAACACTGTCCTCTTTTCAATTACACAAGTACTGGTATTCAAAGGCTGTGCTGATCCATACACTGAATGAACCTGCACTGACAGCTATATGGATTCTAGTGTCTGATGCTATAGTTGAAAGCTCTTTCTCTCCATATGGACAGGTCTTAAGTGATCAATGTCAAAATGTCTCAGTAACATGAAACTGCTAACCATGCTGCTGTCCAAAAGCAGCAGAACCAAACAATAAGACTCTGTCACCATATATTTTACTCATGGGATGGCATATATTGTACTTTACTGCCTGCCTTTGAATTGTAAAGGCATGTTCTCTATTTACATTGTGTGCATGCACCTTAACACATATCCATGTCAGTGTGCAGTTTCTTAATTTGTTTTTGGTGCTAAACGTAAGCTCTGAAAATATTTTGATATGATTAAAGTTTATTTTTCCTTGCTCAACCATTGTGAGATTGTGATGTGCCTTGCTTTGCTAGCATGTTTTCAGTTTTATGATTGAGTTCTATTTAAGACAATATCATCAAAACAGGTTACATATCAATGATTAGCTGACATGACAAAATGTCAGAGATTACTTTATATGTGGTTGCTGGAGGGAGTCTTTCAGGTAGATCACAGATAAAATGTATGAGATTAGATCATATCTGTGGGATTTTACATCTAGATAACCTATCTAATCCAGCATACGTACTAGTTTGTATTGCTTCTGGATAGAAGCAAAAACAAGAGCTTCCTTATGTAGGCCTGTAAGTCCCATTTTACTTTCCTTACATTTGCCAGCCACCTGGTGATAACGAATGTAGGGCTGAAGTGACAGTGGTTATACAATGACCCCCCCCATTAATATTCCAAAATGTGCACACTGATTGGCCAGCATGCCCGCTGTAAATCCCACAATATACCAACAGAAAAAGGTCCGGTCGCCTGAATTTTTTTCCGTTGGTATAAGGTTCCCAAAACTTTTTTTTTAATTACAAAAAAAAAAAAAAAAATGGAGCAAGGGAGACTTTCTTTTCTCCATTGCATCTGTTTCAAAGCATTGATGTACTGGGTATGCATGGGAACACAAGTCCCATATGCATGCGCAGTACATCAACACAAGGAAGCAATATACCACCTCCAGTGGAAGAACAGTAATGCGCCGTTATACAAAGACATTATTTAAGAAAAGTAAGTATTTTTTTTTCTTAAGTAAATACATTGTATAATAGCAATAACAGACTCTGCGGTTGTGGTATATTGAATATTTACCCATGGTTGGCTTTATTTAATCGCTCAGGCTTCACCTCATGATTAATCCACACCAGTCATGGGTAAATCTTCAATATACCACACCATGTCATTGGTTATTGCTTAATTATACCATGCCAACTCAATTCCTCTCATTGAGTGCAAACAAGAGAAAAAAACTTGAAAACTCAAGAGTGTTTCTTTGCTTTTATCAAATGATGTCTCAGCTGTGATTCCAAAACACAAATAATGTGTAGCCCATAAGAAAAGGCAAGTTTTAGGGTGCCATAATCAAAAACAAAAAAAAAAAAAGAAAAAAAGAAAGAAAGAAAATCCATATGAAAAAAATGAAAAAAAAAAATCACTGGGTTCTGAGGGTCCATGAACAGAATTTGTCTTTATCTGTCACAAAAAAATCAGTGTCCCTGCATATATGTGTAGCTACACATACGCAATTTAAAAAAATGAAAGCTTTTCATTTATTCTTGGATTTTACATCTATCCTGCCTTCAGACCTACTGGCACTTGTGGGGAGTATCAGTACTGGACAAATATGTCATCACCTCATGACAGACTTCTTGTGACACCAAACTTGGACTCATAGATGTCCAAATCACCCTAAACAAGATTATCACCCTAAACAAGATCGATTACCACCTTATAGATAACTAACAACACCCTTATTGTCCGTCTTTTGAATGTGATAGCTACCTTAATACTTTAGCTGAATTCCACATTGATTCAAGCAGATTTCTACTGGGGGACTCTATATATCCATTGATAAAATGGCTGATCTACACTAAAAGTGTTCAGCTTCTCCAACACTTCCTTTGTATTATAAAAGTTAACTCCCTCAATCAAATAGATAATTATTCCACTACGGGTCCTAGTACCTTGATTGCTAGAGCTTAGACTTACAAATGGGAACACATCTTGCACACCTGCATATGTGTCATCTTCCCTTTTTAAATCAGACCATAAATCAGTGACATTTTCATCAAAACTGGTTGGACTTCCCCTACAAATACCTATGCTTTTAGATACTTCTCAAAAGTAAATATTCTCTAGTTTCTTGATGGCCAAAACCAATCCCACTGTAACAGCCCTGCTTTGGATCCCATTGCCAAAGCCACTGCCTATGTCCCTGACTTCTACTCCCACTTAAAATTCTATTGATAAAGACGTCTCTATCCATACCAAACATAGTGAGAAATTTTAAAACAAATCCCAATGGTATAATACCCAGATAAATACATTATATAACAAGAGGAAAAAAAAACATCCGTTAATGTTTATTGGAGGTGTCCTTCTACTTGCCTTAACAGCACACATAAGAAAACTAATAAAGAATGTAAGGGAACCATATGAAGCTTAAAGATGAATATGAACTTAGAACAGCCTCTAAGACCAAAAATATCTACATATATTACTTTAAATATGTCATAAAGCTTAGAATTAAAAAAAAAACAATGTTCACAGCTAATCCATGTTCTGCTTTTAATTGTTTTCATTCTGCCAGCGAAACTTTACTTGTAGTATTTTTGCAGTTAGTTTTCTGCTAGATTTGAAAACAGTCCTGTGATAAGTCTCCGTTTCTTTTACCAGCAAAGAAAGACTCTCCGTAAAAAAATGTTTATTCTCCTTAGAGGCTTAATTACATGTTTCGAACAGCACAGGAAACATCTATGATCCACAGAGCAGAATTTATTACCAGTTGGACAGTAAAACTGTTTAAATTTTCCCCTTTCATTCAGGAGTACTGAAATTAGGATGGCACCAACTTGTTGAGCATAACACACCTCCTAAGTTGCTTAAAATCGTTTAACATTAGTGATATAATCATTTCAGATGGCTAGTACATAGATGATTATGTAATATTATACTTTAAAGTATCTGGAAAAATTAGTTCAACGCATAAAAAGTTGTGGTCTCGTTTTCCATTGTGCATTGTAAAAAGGCAGGAAAATCACAAGCAAGGAATTTCTTACACTAAAACATAAACATAGTAGCAAAAAGTCAGCATAACACTGTAACTGAGATTACTTTTCCAGAGACTATAAAAACAACAAGCAAAATAGAAATACAAAAATGGCAGGCCAGGAGGATGTAAAACGCAATAAAAGAACTGTCCAAGTTTTACTAAATAAATTACATTCTTTAATGAGGCGAAAAAAGAAAAAAAAAAAACAAGTGCTTTCATCTCCAAATTAGGAGACTTTAGCAAGTTAAATTTGAAGACAAACTAACACCATTTTTAAATAAACCATGCCCACGAATTAGACCAATCAGAACATGCTTCAAATTAATACATGAATAAATTAATTAATAAACATCACCTCACAAAACATTCAAGACAAACCCATTAAATTAAAGCAATGCAATTTTTTATAAAAAGACTATCTACATACATATAAATGTAAGATGTACTCATTAGGCTATATACTTAAAAAACTGTCACTAAATACATTATTGCTAATAAATAAATTACAAAGATCTGCTGTTAAAATGTAAAAGTTCAAATGTTCAAATTAAATAATTGATGTGAATCTATAGTGCACAATATAAATGCATTATGTGTTGTTACATACAACACAGAGTTACACACATATACAAGGAAATAACGTATATGTGTAAAATCCTGTGTAAAAAATCTTGTATAAAAACCACCTTAAAGGGGACATACAATCAGAACAGGGAGATTCAAATCTGAATAAAACTATATGTAAAAGTGATTTATATATAACTAATCATATAAAAATCATCAAAATTATCCAAAATATATACACTATGAATGATTCAAAATGTACAACACTACACAATTAAAGCATGTACAATAATATTTAGAAAAATTATACTAATAAATAGATATAAACAGATATGCACAAAAAATTTCATAAATATATATTTCATAAAATTACTGCTAGTGTGTAGCATTGTTGCCTCACAGCAAGAGGTTCTCCCTTTCGATTCTGGGCTGGAGTGAGGGGAGCGCCTTCTGTGTGGAGTCTGCATGTCCTCCCCGCAGTTGGATGGGCATTCGAAAGACATGCATAAATGGGCGTGCCTTTGTGGAAGGTTGAACATCAAGCTGGCACCTCGACATTTGCAAAACTCTACTGCCAGTCATTAGCGGACTTAGTTCCATTAGTTCCACTGTGGCGACCCCTAACCGGGAAAAGCCGAAAGATAACAACAACAACAACAACTGCTAGTGTGTCATACAAAATTGCAACCTATGTTATGTTACTATAACAAAAATATATGTGTTATAATAAACAAACAATTTTTCATCTCTTCAATGTTCTCAATTTTAAAAATATAATTTCTATTAAGAAAAGGTCTCATTTAAACCTGGCCATTGCATAGCATTAGTTCTAAGCTGCCACAAAGATTCACTACTTTCAAGAAGCAATGGCCAAGGACTACCTCTTGGGTTGTACTCCAAAGGTTCAATGAGACCTTTTCTATTACATGCTTTCTAAAACTGAAAACATTGGAGAGATGAAAAATTGTTTGTTTATTATACACATATATTTCTGTTACAGTAACATAACATAGGTTGCAATTTTGTATGACACACTAACAGTGATTTTATGAAATATATATATTTATGAATTTTTTGTGCATATCTGTTTATATCTATTTATCAGTATAAGTATTATAAATATTATTGTACATGTTTTAATTGAGTAGTGTTGCACATTTTGAATCATTCATAGTGTATATATTTTGGATAATTTTGATGATTTTTATATGATTCATTATATATAAATCACTTTTACATATAGTTTTATTCAGATTTTAACATATACTAATAATTACACCACTATGTATTTAACACACTATTTTTGGTCTATTTCTCCCTGTTCTGATTGTATGTCCCCTTTGAGGTGGTTTTTATACAAGACTTTTTACAAGGATTTTACACATATACGTTATTTTCTTGTATATGTGTGTAATTCTATGTTGTATTTAACAATACATAATGCATTTATATTGTGCACTATACATTCATATCAATTATTTAATTTGAACATTTGAACTTTTAAATTTTAACAGCAGATCTTTATAATGTATTTGTTTTCTTAGCAATAATGTATTTAGTGGCAGTTTTTTAAGTATATAGCCTAATGAGTACATCTTACATTTATATGAATGTATATAGTCCTTTTATAAAAAGTTGTATTGCTTTAATTTAAGGGGTTGGTCTTGAATGCTTTGTGATCTGATGTTTATTAATTAATTTATTCATGTATTAATTTGAAGCATGTTCTGACTGGACTAATTTGTGGGCATGGTTTATTTAAAATGGTGTTAGTTTGTCTTTTCAAATTTAACTTGATAAAGTCTCCTAATTTGGAGACGAAAGTGCTTGTTTTTTTTTTCTTTTTCACCTCATTAAAGAATGTTATTTATTTAGTAAAGCTTGGACAGTTCTTTGGTTGCATTTTACATCCTCCTGGCCTGCTGTTTTTGTATTTATACTTTTCCAGAGAAATATCATAATGATTATGACAGCAAGTAAAGAGATGGTGTTTTGATTTGTCACATTAATGAATGAACGAATTAATTGTTAAACCTTCCCAAATGAATACATCACTTCAATATCACAGTGCTTAGTCAGAATGTGATTAACTTTAAAAGCTGAAATAATCATCAGAAAATCTTTTTTACCCATTAATCACTCAGAAAACAACATTTTATCCAAATTATACAGGCGGAAAAGTGCATATTGCTGTAATGTAGAGCCAAAGAAATGCTAATTGCGCAGTGATCTAGGCTGACAAATCTGTCAGTGATAGCCATAGATGGAGAGGTTGGGTCTGTTTGCATTATGTAGAACTTGATCTAGTCAACCAAACTATAACTTATTACTGAAGTAAAAAGTTTTCATATCTAGGAAGCAGTCCATGAGATGGTCTGTATACCTCAACAGGTTACTGTAAAAGCAGGGATTATGTGACATATTCCAGGGGATTCAGAAACATTTGTTGTATTATAAGTTCATAGGTTCATAGGTAGGTGCTAGGCTATCTGCCTGAAGGCATTTATAAGCCTAGCCGGAATGTGTTGGCTTTTGCCGACCCCTTAGATTAGTTCCCTGTACCTCTGTCCAGCAGAACCATTGAAGTGATCCCTGGGGTAAACTTTCTGTTTTCCCATCCACTCGTCAAGTTTTCTCTTGAAGAGGGTTAGCAAGGAGCTCTGCCTAATGTAGATTGGAATCTTGTTCCAGAGCATGGGAAGTCCCTGGGACAGGAATCTATCCCTCCACCATGTCCTATTTATTGTTGTGGTGAGGTTTAGATCCCTGGAGCGTGTGGCTCAAGGGGATATGGTTTTCTTTAGGTGGAGCATGTCTATCAATTCTGGGTTGAACATGGCCTTGTACATCAGGCAGAGATCACCTCTGAGTAGGTGGCATGCAACCGAGTGCAGCTGGAATTTCTTCAGTCGAGCTGCATAGGGCATCTGCTTGAGGCCAGTGATCTTCTTGGTGAGGTACTTCTGTGGTCTTTCCAGTTGTTGCAGGTGTCTTGTAAGGTACATCCCAAATGGGGCATTGTACTCTATGATGGGTCTGATGAGTGATGTGTAGAAGGGCCCAATGACCTCTTTTGATCTGGATGCAAACCCTTTTATGATTAGGTGGGCCACATAGAAGGATTTTCTAACCACTTTGGCAATGTGATTATCAAAGTAGAGCTTACTATCTACTTGGGTCCCCAGATCCCTTATTACGTCTTCCATATTTAGGGGGCTACCACCTATGTTGTAGTTTGTGGGTACTTTGTTTTTTCCAAAGGGGATGACTATGCAATTTTTGGCATTTAGCTTGAGGCCATGGTTTTGACACCAGGTATCTGTCTGAGTGAGACCCTTTTGGAGGATGTTTGTGTCAGCTGAAGAGTCAACTATAGCCCCTAGTTTGCAGTTGTCTGCCAACTTGATCAGCCATAGTCCTCCTGTGCTTGCCTTTACCTCTGAGAAGTATATGCTGAGCAAGAGGGGTCCTAGGACTGAGCCCTGGGGAATTCCACTTGTAACCAGTTTAGAGTCAGACCTAGCTCCCACAACTCTTACCATGTGGGTTCTGTCCATGAACCAGTTGGCAACCCATCTCATGATGTAAGGGTTTATGTTCAGGCTGGTGAGCTTGTCTACAATACCTGAGTGGGGAATGGTGTCAAAGGCCTTTGAGAGGTCCAGGTAGACTGTGTGGACCACCTTTTCCTCGTCTATAGGCTTGGTAACTATCTCAAAGAAGTCCACCAGGTTTAGGAGGCATGATCTGCCCTTAACAAAGCCGAACTGGGTAGGGTCCAGTGTTTGGAGGTTTCCTATGTCTCTGTTAATGAGATCCATGATGATGCGCTCCATAGGTTTGCAAACCAAGCTAGTCAGGCTTATAGGGTGATAGTTCCTGGGGTCTGTTGTGGCTTCACCTTTGTGGAGTGGAAAAACTGTTGCTGTGCACCACTCTGTGGGCACATAGCCTGTGGAGAGGCTGAGTTTAAACAGTGTGTTTAGGTGAGGGGTTAGTTCATCTTTGAGCTCATGTAGGACGCAGCCTGGGACACTGTCCAGTCCCATTGATGCTATTTTTGTGGCTTTGGTGAGGGCTGTTTTAACCTGTATGTGATTTCAGGGGCACTACATTCTTTTGGTACAGTTATGGGTCCTTTTGGGGGTGAGAGGGGGTGAAGTTTGCACTGAACCTGTCTGCCATTATTTTGGCTATATCGGTCGGTTGAGTGTATTTTGTGCCATTCTGCACTAACTTTGAGCAGATCTGAGAATTGCCACTTAGATTCTTGACATAGCTAAAGAATGCCTTGTGGTTATCTTTGGAGTTCATGGTATTTTTTCTTTCGAAGCTAGCCTTGGATGATTTTATGAGGGAATGTAGTTTCTTGCTAATACTGATCAGGGATGTCTTCCCTTCTTGGGATTTTACTCTTTTCTGTACTAGTTTCCTCCTTCTATTGAATATCTTGTTTATATCAGGGTTCCACCAGACTGGTTTCCTTTTCTTGGAGGAGTGAGTCTTGATTTTGTTTGGGATAGCACAATCCATGCATCCTTGTAGGTGCCCATAGAGTGCATTAGTAAAGGATTTTGCAGCTTGGACAGCATTATCCTTTAGCATGGGGGCTTTGAAACTTCCCACCTTGATCGTAAGTAACGTGAAGTTTGCTTTTGAAAAGTTTTTCACAGTGGTTTCTTTGACCGGGGGTGGTGGCAAAATGTGGATATCCAGAGTGATTAGTTTATGGTCAGATCTAACGAGCGAGGGGTTGACCTCCAGTGTGGAACACCGGTCGCCCATGTTGATGATGACCAGGTCCAATATGTTGTCACCTCTGGTGGGGGTGTTGACCAGTTGATCCAGGGTGTTTGAGTTTATACATTCTAGGAAATGTTGGGCAAGGGAGATTGTACTTGAGTAGTTCTCCCAGTTAATGTTTGGGTAATTGAAACCACCCAACATCAGGGTGTCTGACAGGACCTTTATGTTTCCCAGTGTTTCCAGGAAAATGCAAAGTGGGGGTCCTGGGACATGGTGGGTGATCTGTAGCAAGCTATAATTTGAATAACAGTTTTGCCTGTTGTTAGTTACACTTGGATGATCTCTGAAGCATCGTGCTGTGCCACTAACCTGGAGGTTTGGGTATACTTGATGAATATGAATACTCCCCCACCTTTTGTATTACAGTCTAGGTTTTGTGGCCGAAAAGTATGGTATGAGTTGTAGTCTGATAGTGCTGGGGTGCTCTCTGGAGCCTTAAACCAGGTTTCTGTTACTGCACATATATTGATTTTCTCCATACAGAGGAGTGCCTCGAGTGCATGCATTCTGAGGTTTAGAAAGGAGGTGGATTTGCTATTATCTACCCCTCCACTTTCACTTTTACTCCACTAACCAACCCCATCCCAACCTTTGCCAATGCAGAATTGACTGTAGGCCTTTTAAAATTTAACAACTACAAATCCATCTGCATCTGCTCCAGCTACATCCCACCTGGAGACAATACAAAAATCTAGAAGATATCCTCTCTTGGTTTAGCTCAAATATCAAAAATGAAACCTATATTCTAGGTGACATAAATATTAACTGGGCCTCCTTCCTCTCAGATAGCCCAACTCACTCCATCAACCGCTACAGTTTCACCCAACTAATAAACCTCCCAACCAGGCCAAATAAAGATGGTACCTCTGGTACCATCTTAGATTGGATATTAACAACCCACCCCAACCACATCTCCAAAGCCGGTATAATACCAGACCCCCTAAGTGACCACTTACCAGCCTTCATAGACCACCTACCCTCTCACATAGAAAAACAACACCTATACAAGCAAACCCATAACCTAGCTTCCTTTAACCCCAAAATCTTCTCTGAGTGCCTTAAGATTACTGACTGGTCTCCATTAAATAACCTTCCACTTGATAACACTGTCTCATATTTCAACCATACTTTCCTTACCGTAATTGATAAACTAGCCCTTCTCCAAACCAAATGCATCAAAACTAACCCCTGCCCTGGCTATCCCAAGAAAATAAACTTGTAATGAACCAACGAAACAAAAAGTGGAAACTGCACCAAAAACAAAAAAAACCCAACAACCTCCAAGATTATAAACAGCTACGTAACCTAGCCAAAAAATGAAAAACAAAATATCGCAAAAACTGCTACTGCAATCTGCAATCCAAACACTCAAACAACCCAAAGAAATTCTGGACATCCAACTCCTCAGTACTCAACCCCGGTAATAATACCAACCTCTGTCCCAATCCTAACCTCTCAAGCCTTGAAACAGCCACTAATTTCAATACATTTTTTACTGATTGCATAGCTAAACTATCCCCCACTTTCCCTAACCCACCCACCAATGCTACCTCCTCTCCCTGCCCCCCTTACCCCCTCACACTCCTCCTCCTCCCTCAAATTCTCCCTTAAACCTGTATCCACCAACACTATAAAAAGACTACCCCAAAAGCTAAAACCATGCCGCAATGTCCCTGATAACCTTCCAGCAAATTTCCTTCAACTATCAGCCGAATTGGTAGCCTATCCCATATCAATTCAAATAAATAGATCCATTCAGGAATCATATGTATCAACCATCCGGCGTCATGCATTCATTATCCCTCTCCACAAAGGCAGTAAGAACACAGACACTACCAACTTCAGGCCCATAGCTATACTCTCTCCTCTCTCAAAAATTCTAGAGAAAAACATCCACTCCCAGCTCATGCCCTACCTAACCCAGCACAAACTCCTCTCTTCTACCCAGCATGACTTTCTCCCTGGTCACAGCACCATGATAGCCCTCCTTTCCCTCCTTGAAACAGTCAACCTAGCACGTGAGAGCGGGAAATATGTATCTTCTCTATTTCTAGACCTCTTAATTCAACACTATCTCCCATTCCCTACTCCTATCCCAGCTATCACACATGCACCCATCCCCCTCAACCTTAGCCTGGTTACCCAGCTACCTTTCCATGCACCAGCAGGCTGTACAATGGACAGAATCAACCTCCCCTTTCTTACCTACACCCACAGGAGTTCCTCAAGGATCAGTACTGGGCCCTCTCCTCTTTAACTTATTCATCAACAACTTCCACCACTCCATCCCAGATGCATCTGTCATCCAATATGCTGACGACTCCACCATCATCTGCTCAGCCTCCTGCCCCTCCAAACTTCTACTCAATACCCAAATAGCCTTCTCCAAAACTGAATCATGGATGCAATCCCATCACCTAGCCCTAAATGCCAACAAAACAAAGCTAATGATTTTCACTCCCACCAAAACCTCCCAATTCAGCAAAGACCAATTTTCCATAAAAAGCCACAATAACACCCATTTAGAAATCATTCTTATTACCAGGCTACTTGGCATTACCATTGATGAAAACCTTAAATTCGACTCCCACGTCCTCTCTGCAATCAAAAAAATCCACCAGAAAATCAGTCTCCTCTACAGACATAACTACTACCTTACTCCCTCCTCCCGTCAGGCCCTCGCAACTACCTTCCTCCTCCCCTCTCGCTTGTATGGTGTTCCCCTATTTTGTAACCTACAACTTGGCCTCCGTTCCAAACTCGAAGTCTGTTACAACAAAATCTGCAAATTTGCAACCAATTCTAAGAACTCTTCCCATCACTGCTACTCCCTATACATCCTAAACTGGCTAGAACTCCACAACCACCTAAAATACCTACAACGTACTACAGCCCACAAACTCATCTTTAAACCTAGAGAATGCCCCTCTCTAGCCAAATATCTAACTTCCTACACACCTAGCCGCACCCTCAGATCCAAAGGCCAAAACCTCCTGCAGGTACACAAACCCCTACACTCACCTGGCCAACTATTACTATCCCAGACTATAGCCAAACTGTGGAATGCTCTACCCACACCACTACATAACATACCTAACCATAACAACTTCAAATCCATGCTTCTCTACCATCTGTCCTCCAAATGGAAATGTCCTTCACATGTTCCCACTTAAAACACCCACACCACTAATCTCCAAGCCTAAATTGACTTTCTTTGCCAAATTTACAAAATGTCATTTGTCTTTCTCTTAACATCTTTCCAAACACTTTTGCATGCTAGCCTCTGGCCTATCTTACACATTTCTTAAACTGACATCCTCCTAATTGCAAAATAGTCTATATGTTAGTGTAAAACTGTCAATCCTGTACAGACTAATATTGACATATGAATCTCACAGTATCTATTAGTATTGTGAAATTCTTCTGTATTCTGCCTTTTTGTAAGTTTACACATTTCTGTACTTCATATTTTGTAATGTTGAAAATTTCTCTACTTTATAAATGAATCTAATGTTGCAAACCTTTTTGGAAGGTATCTTATTTAAGACCCTTTGTATTGGAAGGGATCTTGAAGAAACCCTATATTAGTGGCATTACTCGCCATTCTGTGTGACCAGCTATAAGTGAACTGCCATAAGGTACTATATTGCTGATATTGACTTAGCTGTTCCATAGAGTCCTCCATAAGGCAAGCGTACTCCTTTATTAAATGAACTAGCAATGGGCACAAAAGCAAGTAACCGTCCCAGTTGACTGCATGAATCTGTGGAGTTGAACGTTCTTTCAACGTGGTAGCATTGGTGTTTATTCTAGAGTGTAGTACCTATTTGTACTAATGAGAGCGACTATTCCGTACTATTGTAAATTATTGTATGAATCTGTGAAGTTAAACGCTTGTTCGGTGTGTTAGCACTGGTGTTTATTTTAGAGTGTAGTACCTATTTGGACTACTGAAGTAGCGATTATTACTGTACTATTGTAAAATACTGTTTGAAGCATATGTTACTGTTGAATCTTGGTGTGCCTGCCACCTGGACTACATCATACATCATATATCTGTTCCTGATACTTGTAGAGTTGCTATGTTACTTGTTCTGTTAAAATGACACTTCAGTAGTACTAATGCATTATATACCATGTGTTTAGCTTACTGTTGACTAGTGACTCACAGTCCTCCTGAGTCCTCAGGCAGTGTCTTGCTTAAATAATAGGTACCTACGTTTTAATGCTATAGCAGTATTTAGCTGTTTATATACTTTCCAGCTTCTTCATTGCCGAGAGAATGAATAAATGTTTTAACTGTTTTATTTAACTTCATAAGAAATATTGCTAGACCTACATTATGAATGACTAACTGTTGATTTTTCTCTGTCTCTCCCCACTTTGTCTATCTCTCCCTAAAGTACCCTGCTCTCCAAATTGTTGATCCTGCACTAGTCTCTAGAATCTACCGACCTGGTGATAAAGGACCCCTTCCAAATACCAGCTGTCTCATCTTACTGCCTCTATTCTGTATCCTCACACTAAAGGAAGCAAGAAAGTATGTGGTGTCCTAAAACCTGTTTGTAAAAGCTTTTAATTGTAATTACTGCTTCTGAGGTTATAGAGCATGCCCCCAACCTAGACAGCCAGCAGCCTTTACCCACTATCTACCCTGTAAACCACCTAACATTTACTTCCATCATTGTAACCCCCCTTCTTTTACCTTTAATATCTCCTTCCTTAGTCCTAGACCAGCTAGCTCCCACATAGAATTGCCTTGAAACAGACTTTCTCTCCACTAGGTAGCACCCTTCTTCTATCCTTCCTATCTCTTGCTTATCCCACTGTCTTATACTATCTCTGAATTACATTTCTGAAGACCTTTATTTGATCTAAGCACTATCATACTTTACCCTGGATTTTTACTGTCAACACCTACCTATCCTCCTACACTACACTACCATTGTAGTACTTATCTCTGTACTTACCCTCACCTAACTTACCTTCAGTAGTCAGCGTTCTGCTGATTGTTTTTCTTGATCTGCTCCTTCACTTGTCTCTACCCACTCCGTTCACTCTGTGGGCTCACGCCGCTCACCTACCCTACCCCCAATTCCCACCCAACCCCAGTGCTCTTACTCTTATACTATTTAACCACACCCTCTTTCCCTTAGTATCCAATCATTAGCTAACCACTCCCTATTCCTAGTGAACCACCCTCAAGGATCAACTGTATAAGGCTACAACAACTATTCCCTCTTTCTCTAAATACTCACTACCACTTCCCCATAACCACCCCTCACCTTTTTCCACACACACTTATTACTCTTTCTTACCTCCGCTCCTACATTCCACCTTGCAACTAAATCATCCCAATGTCTAAACTCCCTACACCAGCATACTTAAAACTGCTACTTCTAGTCATACTTCTACCCTCTCTTATAGCAGCCTACCTCCTTACCTCCTATGAACACCCATTACATTTACAATTTCACTACTCCTATAAGCAAACTGCTACACCATCAATAATTATCTTCAGTATCCATGCAAACATAACTTCTACACCCAACTACCTACTAGCAAAATATCATAGAATAGCCCATATTAGGTATAGCTATCTAAAAGCTAGGAAGTCTCTAAACCTATTCAGTAAATTCCCAAATCCAAGATATGAAATACAAGTCCACTCATTAAAAGATGGAGATATTCACCCAAACCCAGGCCCAACAAATACTCCTACCATTCAACCCCAAAACCTCAATCCCCCAACAAAACTTACTCTTACCAAACCTCCTAACTCACTCTCTATAGCACACCTCAACATACGTAGTATAAATAACAAAGTTGCACACCTCCATGCTCTCTTAGAAGTACACTCCTTTGACATTCTATGTTTGACAGAAACCTGGTTAAAACCCAAGACTAAAGACAATGAAGTCATACCACATGGATATAATATCATAAGACAAGACCGTATAGCAAGAAAGGGAGGTGGGGTAGCTATCTTGTATAAAGCAGAATTTCAAGTCACTGTATCTGAGTACAAACTACCTCAAGACACGAATGCTGAAATCCTAATTTCTAAACTTCAGCTCAATACAAGCAAATCCATATTTATCATCTGTATTTATCTTCCTCCTGGCAATAACAACAACACACTAGAAGATATCCTTTGCTGCCTATCTCAAAACTTCCCCCAAGAAACTATAGTCTTAGGTGACTTTAATATTGATTGGACATCTTGCAGCACCGAACACCCTACTAACCATATCAACCTATTTGGTTTCTCTCAAAGCATCACCTCCCCTACTAGAATAAATAAACCCAGTAAGAAAGAAAGGACCTTAGATTGGATACTCATAAACAATCATCTCCATCCATATAAAGTAGGGACCCTCCCAGATGATGTAAGTGATCACTCACTCAGCTATATTATCAGGCATAAGACCAATATACCCTCCACTACCACTTTCAAGACAACTCGAACCAATAAAAACTTTAACCCTGATCTCTTCCAAACAGAACTTAGGGCATGTGATTGGTCTCCCATTAAATACCTCCCTTTTGAGGAAGCCGTAAGATACTTTAATTCTAAATTCCTTTCAATTCCTGACCACCATGCACCAACCCGAACTATCAGAATTAGGACTAAACCTGCCCCATGGCTTTCTAGAGAAACCAAGCAAAAAATCATACTTAGAAATAAAGTCTGGGCCAAATGGCATACCACTAAAAACCCTGTAGATCAACAAAACTTTAGACAGCTGAGAAATAACACAAAGGAAGCTATACTCTCAGACAAAAGGAACTTTTACTTACAACTCCAACAAACTCACCAAAAGAAATCACAAAAGTTTTGGGCAGCCATTAACAAACTACTCCACCTTGGTCAATCCATTACAGCAACCCCCCAAAGCTCCGACCATGAGAATCCTATGCAAACTGCCAATACCTTCAATACCTTTTTCACAGAGGCTGTTCAAACACTTGCAAATCAACTATCACCTGATAGCTCAACTCTCACAACCTCTAATACTAGCCCTCTCCCTCCTTTTCTCTTGCAACCGGTACCTACATCACAAATTCTCACCTTAATCCAAAAACATAAACCATCCACTCCCACAGCTGATCAACTACCTGCAGAATATCTGCAAAAAGTTGCCAAAGCCATAGCCTATCCCATCTCCATCCTGATTAACAGAACCATAAGCGAAGGACAAATCCAAACTATCTGGAAAATCTCCCACATTATCCCCCTACATAAAGGTGGGAACTCACCTTTGGCAAAAATTATGGAAAGATGCATCTATAGTCAACTTCTTGACCACGTAATCCAAAATAACCTACTTTACAAGTGTCAACATGGCTTTAGACCATTCCACAGTACTACCACTGCCCTCTTATCCTTTACTGACTCCATTAACAAAAACCGCAATAACAACAGGCTTTCCTCTGCCCTATTTATTGATCTTTCAAAAGCATTTGATATGGTTAACAACCAGATACTTATAAATATCCTCAAATCCCTTTCACTAGATGCACTGGCCATAAAATGGTTCCAATCCTACTTAGAAAATAGACAATAGGCAGTGCTATGGGATAATAATCTATCCACCCACCTCCCCATTACCCTTGGTGTCCCTCAAGGCTCCATACTGGGACCTCTCCTATTTTCACTTTTCATTAATGACCTTCACTTAGTAATTCCTCAGGCTACTTGTATACAATATGCAAACAATTCCACACTAATATGCTCAGCCACATCTTCATCCGAACTGCAGTCCCTAACCCAAAATGTGTTCAATACAGTAGAACAATGGTTTACACAATGTTGCCTCCTTCTGAACCCCAAAAAAACTAAACTCTTGATCTTTACTCCCACGCGTAAGTCCTCTCCAATGGAGTTCACAGTCATATCTAATAATGGTACTCTAATATCTTCTGACCCTACTACCAGACTTCTTGGAGTAACAATTGACAACAATCTCAACTTTGATACCCATATCAACAATACAATTAAAACTGTAACTAGAAAACTTAGCTCTCTCTATAAGATCAGACCTTTCCTTACTCTAGCTGCTAGAATAACTATCGCCCACACTCATCTAATGTCTACATTCCTCTATGCCTCACCTATATATACTAATCTATCAAAAAATAACCCCCACAAAATGGTAACCTCCTACAACAACATTGACAAATTTGCTACTGGAAATCCTTTTAGAACTCACCACTGCACTAATCTAAAACAGCTAGGATGGCTTGAGCTACAAAATCAGCTTAAATTTCACGAACTTACCATTGCCCACAAGATCCTTTACCTACCAACCAATACTCCGATACTTTATACCCTCATTACCCCCTATAACAATCTTAATACCTTACGATCATAAAATAAACTACTTGTCAGTATATGTAAATCCAACAACATGGCCGGTGACTCTCTATTCTCAAATACTGCTGGAAAATCCTGGAACCTACCTCCCAGTGAAATTGCATCACTGTCCTCTTTATCACTTTTCAAAAATAAACTGAAACCTTACCTTAGAACACACTGGTTATGCCCCTGTTCTAAACCTGATTAACCTTCCCTTATTTACTGGGCTCTGTTTACCTGCTGATCTCTTAGTACTAACTCCAATCCTCCTTTATAATATATACAACTTTAGACTTGCTATGTTTAACTGACTTATCCTGTTGATATTTTCTTAATTTTAGATGTTTATTGAGTTTCTTTATTTACCTGACCTTGTCTTGTTGAGATTTTCTTTGTATATATGATGTTTGTTAGATAGTTATGTAACTGAGCTTCCTCCCTTTGTTAATGTATTGTACTAGCATTTTTTTGTTACTAAATTCTCTTGGAGCTTATCTCCCCGG
The DNA here is from genome assembly GCF_019279795.1 of Protopterus annectens. Classification (NCBI taxonomy): domain Eukaryota; kingdom Metazoa; phylum Chordata; order Ceratodontiformes; family Protopteridae; genus Protopterus; species Protopterus annectens. The sequence continues at coordinate 823,002,119 of NC_056730.1, forward strand.
GCCTCTACTGAAAATGGACATATATCCAGTTAGACTAGCCCAGTCAACAAATGTAAAATAAAATAAAATAAATAAAAATGTACCAGAGCTTTTCTCCTTGGGTCTCCACTGAAAATGGGCCACAAGCCCAGCTGGACTAACCCGGTTAACAAACAATAATAAATAAATAAAAATAAATAAAATAAATAAACTTCTGGCATTGAGTAGCATTACCCTCAGTTTTTTGTTACTTGTGCCATTTATGGTGGTGGGTTTGTCTTTTGAGCCTTGCCTAAAAAAGGCACTATGGGGGTAGCAAGAGCCTTGGCCAGTATTCGAAAGCCTAAGGGTGACAGGTACAAGCCATCTCTGGTAGACAATTTTGCATAAGTAGCAGGAAAGTGCAAGGTGTGTGCAATTCAGAGATGCACTCAGCATGACTGGAGGAGATTCAGTGACTAAGCCATTCTATTTATATGTTAATGGCAGTATAGTGAGATGGTAATGGGCAATAGTATTAACATGAGGGGATCTGTTTATACAAATCAGGTAAAACAAGATGGTAGAGTGACTCTGAAACATATAAAGAGCATGGCATGATGTGTTAATAACTGAAGCAAAATCCTGGTGTAAATTCAGGAGAAACACTGTGGGAGGAATTCAGGCATTGGTCTCAAGAATACTCAGTCAGAATTTTCTGTTCCATGCTGAAGCATGTAGGGGAGAATACATGGTTACTATGTGCCACAGTGAAGAAAGCCAACACCATACAGCATTTCGGTGATATATGTCAGCTTCTAGCAGTGGTGCTGGCCACAGTCTGCACATACATTGTAATAAAGGTTACACCTGCTGACAGTTCATCATTTCTTCAGCTGTTAGGTGGTTTGTAATGCACAGGGTACTGTGTACAATGTATATGCAGGTGACCCAGGCAGTGACCATGAGTCCAGCATATGATCTCTTTTACCATATTTTGAGGGGTGACTTCACCAGGGGCATCTTATTGGTGATGCTGGATATGCCTGGAGCCCTGGTTGATGTTACTAATTAAAAATCCGCAAAGTGTGACAGACCTTGGACACAACTATGTCGAGTCACAAACCTGAGTCATTGTGGAGCATGTGTTTGAGCTGTTGAAAGCATGCTTTTATTGTCTGTATATATCTGGTGATCATCTGCAGTATGACCTGGGCACAGGTGCTAAGATACTCTCTGTGTGTTCAAAATTACACAACAGGCTGGTTGGCACACAAACAGTCAAGATTAATCAGGAAGCAGAAGCACCAGAGAGGCTACTTGCAGGATTAACATTTCCCAGCACATCAACCAGTAAAGAGGGTGAGCCAGATAAGGTGTCATTGGAGGATTCAGAAGAAGAGTATGAATGTGGACACAGTATGCCATGACATTGATAGTGAGGCAGCGGTTTATACATACTTTGGCCCATAGTGATCCATATGCACTACAGTAAAAGTCATTAGGGCAAGAATACCAAATTATGCTTAACCATGCACATTGTGTATCAGATATTGGCTAACCAAGTAACAAAGAAGGCCAGGGCACAGTTTTCATCATTTGTACAGGTGAGGGCAAAAACACAATTGAGCAATGTCTTCCACATGGACATGCATGAGTGCTGTACAAAATGAAAACTTTGCAGTGCACTCTGTATGTGTGTCTGAGGTGGGTATGGAAGGATTCATTGAAGAATCCTTTTGGAGGGGCCACTGCCATATCTTGGCTGTGAGTGAGAGGTACTATGGGCTGAAGTGCTCTGGGTGTGGATTTGCTGGGACATAGCCTCAGCAGTATTTGCTGCACTGTGGCTGTATCTAATGTACTGGTCCCGGCCATTTATAGATAATGAATGTATATCCCATGTGCACCCCCTATCAAGGATCTGTCTCTTTCAGGACTTTTATTTGGAGTACCATAAACCTGGACAGATGTAGGTGTGCTGCATGACCATGTTGGATGTCCATTACCACATGTACTACTGGCATGAATATCAAAACCCCAGGGATCCACTCTCCTGTCCATAGGAACCTTCAAACTTACTGCTGCAGTGAAAGTGCTGGAGCTACATGACCATGACCCTGACAGTCAGTATCCATAATGGTTTCTTTCTTTTGAGGCAGATCAGGTTCATGAACCCCATCTGGCTTGTGGCATGCAAGCATTGCAGGCTCTATCCTGCTTCAGCTTGTGAATCATTCAGTCTAAAAGGTCACATATACAGGACATGCACTCCTGCAGGTCATCCCTCATACCCTGCTGGACCAATATCATATCTGAAGATATTGAGGTTATGCTATCTCATGCCTCCATGATGACCTTGCACACACACTGGGTTGTACCTCTTCACATACCTAGTTTTGGGGAGTGGTGGTCCCCATGCCATCTATGTGTTACATATACCACAAATCAATAGGACATGCTTCTCTATGCTATAGACACATGAACACCTCACCAACACCATATGAGGCTTATGGCAGACATTTCTGGCTGGACCAGAAGGGAGTGATATAGTACCTTGACTGCATGTGTCCAGACCAGAATGTTCTTCCTATGTGATAAATGTCTGCTGGCCACATGCACAGATGATGTGCATAAGGTCGGGATAGTGTATCCTATCTACACTGTCCCTGTGTCCAGCAGTGAGACTGTATAACCTAATTTTGCCAACTATTCACTGCCATCATTGCTGTCAGAGTCAGACCTCTCTGAAAAATCAGAATGTGGAAGTTTAATGATGATGAAGACAGAGATACCATCACCTGTAATAATAGCAAAGCATAAGACCCAAGAAAAGTATAAGCCAACACCACTATGTCACACTCGGCACAGAATGACCAGGCAGGGAAAAGAGTGGAAATATAGAGAAATATATCCTTACCTTGTGCAGGTGCCCTAGTAGTTAGCATTCTTTATGTGCCTAATGTACAGGGAGCATACAATGTCTGTGTCATGTTCACCAATAGGTCACTCAACTCAGTCATGCATGCTGTAAAACAGGGACTACCCTATACACCTGGGGTACCTGCACTTGTACTCGACGGCCATGCTACAGCTCAGAAACAAAATCTAGAACCCCACCACAGGAACATGTGGACTCAGATCTTTCACATTGAGAGGCCAGAGACTCCTCCATCTCTGTTTTGACTGACGGACTGCTTCCCATTGCCCTACCTTCTTGTGTAAGGTAGATAGTATGATTTTTCAGCATCACACATAATGTTGATAGCCTTGTGTCTGACCTGCTCATAGCTACGATCTTGGTCAACAACAGCATTGACATCTACTAAACTGTCCTGTCAAGCACAATCACATTAGGGCCAGGCAGCAGTCTCCTGCTTACGCAGTTGTCAGCCATGAAGACAGAGGTCCCATAGCAGTACTTCATTCAGTCTCAAAGTGTAAGAATTTGCACTTTCTAGCCTTTCCCTTGCCAGGCATATTGTGCTGTGAAAAAAATACACCATCTGAGTATACCAGTAAGAACTGCTTGTCAAGCTACAGAATCTGCAGTGTTGCACCCATCCTGAACACTCGCTAGAGTTAATATATAGACATAGAAGTAAACTATACAACATTGCCCCACTGACAGGCAGAGAAATTTCACCCCCCCCCCAAAATACATGTACACACACACACACACACACACACACACACACACACACACACACACACACACACACACACACACACACACAAACCTAACCCAAGGAGTTAACAGCACTGTCATAGGCAAGTCCAGCAATGTCGCATTACAGTGAATACCTTCTGCAATGTGTCCTTCTGTAGGTGCACTCCTGTATTATACCCAATGTGTTTCCATTCCACAGAAACACAACAACCCATATTCACAATAGGACACAGACTGAGGCTTTAGTAATATAATGTTACTCTTACTATTACAGTGCAGATTCCAGGCTATATAAAGCTATGCATGTACCACAATACTGTCATAAATAGCTATGTGTGTGTCCCAGCATATTACAAGGCAGTGCTGGCCTAATTCCTTCAAGTGATGCATTTCACAATTGCTTTGGTGCATGCCTCCAAATGACCTTTACAGTAATTGTGTATAATCTTCCTGTGATTCACTAATTACTTAACCCTCCTGAAAACCAGAACCTTACCTCTGTTTGTCCAGCACTAACATTCAATACAACTATGTTCCTAGTGGGTCATTATAACCCAATTGCCAAAAACTCCTGTCTGTCTATAAAACTATCAAATTAGCTGGACATTGTCTGTACTTGTACCATATTGCAAAGGTCTAGAGCTACTTATCTCTGTCCATCAAAGTAATACCCTCCCTTCCTTCAAAACCATTCTGAAAGACATGTAGCCAAAAGCTGTCTCAGTTCCTGATCAACGCCAGAATAAATTATATTCTTAAATGTGGAGAAATACCTATTCATACCTTACATCTCCTTACTTTCCCTTTTTCACTCCCTTCCTTATTTCTATCAATTTCTCTCCCCTGGCTTTCTCTCTAAATGTACCATGAGTCTGCTTTTCTCTGAATTTGTATTGCAATTCCTGTTTGTATTATATTAACTTCTCTATAAACTGGCTAAAATTTATCTAACTATTAAATCATTGTCATATAAATTGTGTTTATTCTTAACCAATGTTTTCATATTATGTCTAATTTGGTACAGTTATTTAATTGTATTCATTTTTTTGTATTAATTTTAAAGACTTTAAAATCATTATTCTTAAACTGTTTTTTAATACTTTGAAGCTTTTCTCCCCAGGCCACCACTGAAAATGTCAATAAACAAATAAATAAAACATTTAACAGTCAATGTACATTTCCCTACATCAGGTATTTCCCAAACAAACAACAGTTAATAAACTATAAGTATGGAAGTGACAGAAATATTACACCTAGCTTAACAAGTAGTATTCCTGTTTTTCTTAGGGTTATTTTGCTTTTATGGGCAAAATGTCTTTCCCAAACATTTTCTTTCTTAGTACAGTGAGCCTCTCTATAGCCATCTGGGTTTATATCATACTGATTTAGCCTTTTGGCAATGATTATGTAAATGCAGACTCAGATTATGAATGCCTCTGAATTGCTCATTCTGCACATTGTACCTATTAGCAGAGTCTCATGGACAGGTCGTCATGGTTCTGTGTGTTATGCATGAATGTTAATTTCAGCAAGAGCTTCCCTGCACTTCCCTGGTTAAGCCTGCAAGTCACAGGGTCACTAAACAGAACTTTCTTTCTTATAGGTGAAGTACATCATATAAAGCTGACCTATGTCTGTCATACCTCACACTTTCTATCCCTTTTGTGCACTTGTTCAAAATAATGCCATTTATCTCAAAACATGCCAGTAGGTATGCTACTAAGATGTTTTACATTGCATGACAATTCTCATAATGGGAAATGGGCACTACTAACAGATATCGGTCGTTATTCTCTGGAAGGAGACCTAGTGAATCGTCACGGCTTCAAATGACACTGGTATTTCTAGGGCATGCAAGTGCTTTTCACAGTAGGTCATAATCTTTCTCCTCTTGCATCACAAGTACCACTGGGATCATTTGCTGGTGGAATCTTATGAGGGTCACTGGTATAAAGTTAATGCCTTACACTGTTTCATCAGGGTGTTAACTGATGCCACTGGCATTACCAGAACTGATGAGCAGTACAGATAATTGGTGCCACTGGCATTACCAGAACTGGTGAGCAATACAGTTAACCAGTGCCACTGTCATTACCAGAACTGGTGAGCAGTGCAGTTACCTGGTGCCACTGGCATTACCAGAACTGGTGAACACTGCAGTTAACTGATGCCACTGACATTACCATAATTGGTGAGGAGTACAGTTAACTGGTGCCACTGGCATTACCAGAACTGGCGAGGAGTACAGCTAACTGGTGCCACTGGCACTGCCAGAACTGGTGAACAGTGCAGTAAATTGATGCCACTGACATTACCAGTACTAGTGAGGAGTACAGTTAACTGATGCCACTGACATTTCTTGAACTAGTGAGCAGTACAGTCACCACTATAATAACCAGAAGAGGTTCCGGCCATACCTTCTTCATGAATAGGAAGAAGAGGTCAGAATGAGAGCTCTTGAGATGTATAGAAAGTTTTTTTTTTTGAACATGAACTGCTATTCTGCAGTGCTGAAGTGTTTTGTTTTTCTGCATTAAACTTTTTGTGTCAGAGCCCATAAAGCTAAAGGAGAGAATGCCTAGCAGTATGAGAGAAGGGTGGCTTGCCTAGAGGGTTGAGTGTGCCTGTTTTCTAATGTACAGTTAGAGCTATATTTATCACTTTCTCAGTACAACTATTGGACACATTCACTCGTAAAGTAATAAAATACTTGTTAGGCTGTGGTTGATATAGTATCACCTTTTGGTTAGCGTGCATAGCCTACTAGCTGTTAAGTCAGTATTATGTTGGCATGCATGCTTGATCATTGCTGGGTTATGTGGTTATGCATGCTTGTTCATTGCTGGGTTATGTGGTTATGCATGCTTGTTCATTGCTGGGTGTGTAGCTATAGTAGTGCTGCAAATGTGTCTCAACAGGTAGCACATTTCCCCTTTTATATCACATGATCAGTCGGATTTTGGTTGTATTCCCACCCAAGCACTTTGATTCCATATTTAAATTACAGTTCAGCATGGAAGAAAATTCTGTGTGTGCTGTCCTTTTGTCCTTTAAATGAGACTTTACTGAGGCCCCATTTGCCTGGTTTGCCGTATCTCCACTAATTTTATGAGTGCATTGCAAATACTAAAATTAGTAAGGCTACTTTTCCATTGTTTTGAGCAATTTTGTATATGTATAGGCATAAAAAGGACAGGATACCTTCTGTACTAAGTAAAGGAAGACATGCCTAAATATTCACATGAGAGACATTACTGTATTTAGTCCTACTTATGGCACGCACATTCACTGAACAATCACAGGCAGGGCAGTAGGCATACAATTGCACATACAACTTGTTCAGTTTATAAAGAGTGCTAATATGTTTGTGTTTTTAGTAGAACCCTGTCACTCTCACCGATCTTTTCTTTCCTAGGGAGCTCTAGTAGCATTATGGCATAAACAAGTGATTCACAGACATGAAAGTGTTGCATTGAGAAAAAGTTCCTTGCTGACTCATTTACATATCTCCAAATAAAACTCTGCTAATGGAGCAACTGCATTGTGTTCCCCCACAGTACCATGCAACACTATTGTACAAGCACCTACAGACAGACAGGCAGGCAGAAAGACCTCTCACACAGACACAGATGCACACACATAGATGCACATGCACACACACACACACACACACACACACACACACACACACACACACACACACACACACACATACAACATGCATGTACATACATGCAAAAACGCATATTCACACAAACACAAGGGCTGTCACACACAAACATATAACCCCACACAACCCCACTCATGCTCCAACACACACACACACACACACACACACACACACACACACACACACACACACACACACACACACACACACACACACACACAGTAGTTTACTACAGCTGTGTTAACAAATTCAGTGCTGCCACAGTTTCAGTGATGGGTATATACCATAAAGCATCTATATTTAGTCTTCACTGCTCTGCACAAAGCAGCTTGGAAGAGCTTGACTTTGAATTGCGCTTTTGTAATATTTGATAATGCTGTACAACTCCAAGACAGGGGACATGGCTAATTTCCATATGGCAATATTCAGCAAGACCCTAGTAGTGCTGTTTGACAGACCCTTCACACCTCTTCAGAGTTACAGAACTCTCTGTACCACTCCTTCTTAAGACATTGAGCAATCCTACTAAAATAGAATTGTGCAGTGAGTCATATGTTTCTGAATACCCCAATAAGTTTGAGGTCATATATTAGGAAATGGCTGAAAAGGTTCATCAGTGCAGTGTGCAAAGATGACTAAACAAATAAATAAGTAAATAAATATATAAACAGAAATTGTCTTTACTTTTTCCAGATATCACCTCAGACTAGTCAGAATATTGTGCAGCATAATTATCTGGTTATTACAAAAATGTAGAAAAAATACCATACAAACAGCTGCTGAAACTGTTTTCTTGGTATGGAGAATTCTCTACTCATATAATTAAAACAACTTACTCATTTGCTAAATTCATTGTTCAAAGAGATTTGAATATAGAAGCCATTTCATTCATTGTTTGTTTGTAATGTTTTGAAATGTACACTCATCCGAGATGTACTTTGCAAAGCACAGTGTTGAACTTCTGAAAAACAACAAAGAAGATACCGAAGAAGCAGTATTTAGATTAGAATTTAACATCATCCTAGACCTAGTCACTAAATTCCTGTGAATGTGTATTTCTTCAGGTGTGGAGCTAAAGTGCTGTGGATTAGTTATCAAGTGTGAAAAATATTAATCAGACTTTGAGTCTAACAAGCCAGATATTTTCACCTGCTGGCCTACTTAGTTGGTTGGTGAGATAAGTGAATGTAGTTTGTTACTCTAGTAATTTTCATTAATGGACCTGTCCTAATCAAGATTGTGCTTTTTCATCCATAGTTTTAAAACTTAAACAGTGTTTCTGTAAACTGTGGATGGAGCAGGAAGTGAGGTTTTCATTCTAGTGACAAATTTAGAAAAATGACTGACTAGGTATAGTCCATACTGTAAACAGTTAACTGGTGGATTTCTTAACCCATCTATTTTCCCTTATAACCTGCTGGTTTACCTTTGCAAATTTTTCTACCAGGAGAAACCAGTTATTTTATTATTTATATAATTTTGCAGGTAATTTGATAATGTGACTGTCACATCAGTATGCTTACTTTATGAATTATACTAAAAGGCCAGTTGCTGTTTAAGTACAGACACTGAATGTAGCATGGTTGGAACAACAGGAGTGACTACTACACCCCTGCTTTGCAGTGTTATAGACAAAATATAAAACATACATACTTGGACTACTGGTGCCCTGGGCAGGCCCCAGAGTGGTAGACACCCAAATCAAAGCTGAGGACCAAAAAATGAGAAAAAAATCTTCCAAACCTGCAAAGCAAAAGAAGGAAAGAAAAAAAATAAAAAGGTCAATCTGTCATTGCAGAAAAAAAATTGCACTGGCTCCTTGGTACAGTTAACATGGATACACAATACAAACCACTAATTACATCCATTTAAGCAGCCACAGTATTAGCCACGGCTGCTTAAAATAACATAGTTAATCCTAACAGTTTGCATCCAGGGCAACTATCCCCTTAGTTCCAGGTTTGCTATAGTACTGATTAAACCCATGGTCTAATTAGCCATATCTGGTCATATTTCATGTGTTTTTTTTAAAAGATGTCATGACACTTCATACAAAATAAAAACAAGTTTATCCCAATGTACTGAATGAAACTACATGTCTCTGTGTAAATATATCCTTAGGTCTCCTTTAAAAAAAGTGTCTTAGTCCAGTGTGCTGTACCCAATCAGTACAATGCAATAACAGTAGTAGCAACAGCAGTGCACTAGTAACAGCAGTACTGGTACCAGTAGTAGAAGTGGTAGTGCTAGCAGCATTAGTAATGGTCACAGTACTAGTAGCAGCAATAGCAATAGTAGATGGAGTTGCAGTGGTAGTGGTACAACTCATAGTAATAGTAGTAGTAGTAGCAGCAGCAACAAAAGTAACAGTAGCAGTAGTAGAAGTGGAAGTAGTAACAGTATTAGAAGTAATTGTTGCAGAAACAGTAGAGGTAGCAGTGACAGTTTAGTAGTGGCAGTACAGTAGTAATAATAGCATTACTAGTGGTAATAGTAATAGCAGTGGTGGTAGTAGTTGTAGTTATTATTTTTGCTGTTACAGTTGTTGTTGTTCTTCTTCTTCATCTTCTTCTTCTTATTATTATTAAATAGCAGCAACTACTGTGGTATTTAGTCCCTCAGTTTGGTCTCTACACTTGATGGATTTAAAAGTACTTGTTCAGTCTTGCATTCAAATTGTTGCTGTTCCTTTTCTTAATGTATCATAGGTTCATAGGTTGGTATTAGGTTATCGGACCTTGGGCCTATACAAGCCTAGCCATAACAATTCCCTGGCTATATCCTCATGTAGCAGGCCTCACTCCTTTGCTCTGCTGAGATGCAAAAGCATCACTAGACAAAACTGTTTTGTGATGTCTGCCTCCATATGAAGCACAATCATGTTTAAGGCTGCTCACATGCAGGAAATAATTCACCAGGACATGCCACTTAAACTGTATTATAGTATATGCAACAGCTTTTGCTTTAAAGTTTTTTAATCTATGTATGTTAGCTAATGTCACTTCAACCCCCCACCCACACACTCACACTGCATTCACTTTGGAATTTTGCTACAGGCATTTAATTAAAATATTTAAATAGCCATGTTTGCAGTCTCTGCTTCCCTTTATCTCTCTATTTTGCCCCAAAGCCCCCATTCCCACCCCTCACACTGGTTTCCAAGCCTTTATGTAAAGTCAAAGAATTTCTTTCATTTGTCTGGGTGTTAATGTTACAATACCAGATTTACTTGTACACATCATATTTTGTATAGTAAATTTTTTCTAAGTAAATGATTTTCTTCAAATGTAATTTATGTAAATTTATGTGATGTCCATTTTCATATCTGAGTGGCCTTTGATTTTTTTCCCTACCTCCTATAATAGACAAAAACTGTGTCATTGGTCATAAGAGACACATTTACATTACACTGTTTGCTTATGTTGTGTGCATCTGCTATGCAGCACTGTTATTCTCTAACCACATCACTGTCCCTAATCGATCAGCTTGTGCAAAGGTACTTAATGAGAAGCTTACGATGCTATGATGTAATACTTAGCCCTTGCAGTAGTCCTGGGTTTGATTCTTACAGCTTCCATTTGCCTAATAGTCATTTAAGCAGACATTGCTCATAGGTCACCTCTGAAAAAGCAACCTTTGTCTGGTAAGCTTACCTGAGAAGCACATGTTTTGTTTCTGTTTAAATATGAGTAAGAACATGACCATCCATTCAGGTCATATGAGAAGAATATAAAGGACATCCATTCTTATTAAGATGATGCATACATCTAAAAGTCACAGTATCCAAATCTAGTAAATGCAATTGAAATGCATGTTGAGAACTGACAATTTTTAGAGAACTGTCACATTACACATTGTGAAATGTGTATCTCAGTAAACTGGAAAATAAATGCTTAATGGGGAAAACATTTACTTCTGAAAAGAGCTATGCAATTTCAAATTTAGCATGGCAGATCATTGAGAGGTGGTGTCTCCATTGCCTATGATGGTATAAGAACAGAAAGATATCAAAGTATTATTAAATAAAAAGATGATAACCCAAGCAATTTCTTGCAGTTTTGCTTAATACTATGGAACATGTAATTTCCTACTGCATTCCTAAATAAGTTGTGAAGACAGACTATAACTGTGAAAAGGGGAATACTGCTAGCCCAGGTATCTGGAATATTATATGTCATTTGTGATATCAACATGATTTATATAGAAGTGTGACAAAGGGAGATACTGCCAGCACAGCTATCTGGAATTTTGTAAACAATTATGTCATTGGTGAATATCAAAATGATTTGTGTAAGATGCTTGTGTTTACAAATATATTAAAACTGTATGTTTTATATATATCAAACTGCTGGTACAGAAGTGTGTGTTGAAAAGGTTTTTGCAAAGTGCTTCAAATGCAACCACAGCATGCCCTACTGGGATAGAACATAAATGTATATACACTATTGTAATTGTTTAAATATGTATATATTTAACAGTGGAAACTGGGATACAGAAGGTTAACTTCAGAAAAACAGCTGAAATTAAATTACTTCATGGTCATGTAATAAAAAGACATTATCTTTCAGTTTCAGTGTAGCAAGAGACACAATGTCTGCAACTATGAAGTTTTTTGCATTGTCTTGGAAGTGTTTTATTGTTTTATGACTTCCCCCATTTGCCAAAGATCTGAGGTCTATATATTTTCACAGGTAGATGCCAAATGCTGCTAGCTTTCAGCAGTGGGAGTTTTACCTGGGATAATGTCAGATGACAAGAAATTATGTCATTCAAGTTATCCCAGCAGTAATATTTGCGATATTAATTTAAGAAGTCTCTGAGAGAGAGACTGCATTCTGTATTCTGTCTTGGACCTGACAAGATCCATTCACCACACATCATCCTTGCTACTCTAATTAAGTAAGTGTACTAGGGTGTAATATAATTCTCTTAGACAAAGGCAGGAATATAGCAAAGCTTAGCTTAGATATTTTTATTTATTTATTTGAGACTGTCTTGGAATGTTGTTTTGAATATTTCCTGTGATTTTGAACTTTGCTGTCACTGTAAATATATATATTGAGTATTTTCTTGTTATCTTATTATTTATTGTTAAAGACATTTAAACCTTTCTTTGTGGCTGATCTTTGTGAGACATATTTAAGTTCTAAGAGTACTTGCATATTTATTTGGTGACACTGTGTAGGCCACTCCTAATAGCCTTGCTCTTGGTCAAACTACCATTTGTATTGAAAACTAATATTGCACTGTAAGTTTAGACACCCTTTGTTAAGGGCCCTAAGTTGCTGATGAAAAGCTGGCTGGTGGCAGTAATAACTACCTTATAGTCTGGGGAGAAAAGGGCATAACTAGTAAACCTGTGCCAGCCTTTCCTAGGTGCACGTGTGTATAAATCAAACCTCAAAGTGTGTGTGTGTCATCCACTTGGCAGTGACACGAAGCACTGGTTGGACAGAGATGGTGCTGGAGCTCTTGGCTTGGCCACTCAGCTGAGATCTCAACTCTATAGCTGTGCCAGTGGGGAGTTTTATCAGGCATCTGGAGAAAGAGGAAGAAACCAGCCCCAGACTGGCTGTGGTTTCTGTGTGCTATTAAGGGAAATTGCACTTTTCTGTGTGTGTACTTGGCATCCTCCCAATAATTGTCCCCCAATGGTGCTAAGGGTGAGGATTGAGACTCCTTGATTACTGAGCCAGTGATGGGGCATCACAGTAACTTCAGTGTAACAAAAGTCAAAATGATGGAACACCAGCATTATACACTGGTGTGTACATACTAAGGAGAGATTATCAGATGGAATTAAAAAACAGATGAGAATATGTAGGCAGCTACATGCCCCTACACTGAGTTTGGTCATGCACAGCAGCAGTAGTGTTAACTATATTGTGTGCATAATGCGAGCTATTTAAGAAGTAGCAAATACTACAAATACTTCTGCTGCTGTTACAACTAGTACTAGTACTAATAACACTGCCATTATTTATATAGGGCCCTGCCGTGTTACAAGAGGGCAATAATATAGAATACTAATTAAAAGAAAGGACATATCTTTATTTTTGTTTTCATTAATTGATGTATTTTAGCAGGTTATACCATACTGCAGTTACCGTTCAGCAGTGTACCGTTTTCAGAATTGCACTTACTGTTGCATATCCACTATATAACAAGACTGATTCTGAAGTTATTAGTTTATCTTTTTTATTATTTTTGTTTCTTTATAAACTGTAGAACTCTGTTGCCTTCATACGTATTTAGCTTCAGAACTCTTATCAGAGCATCACTCACTGCTGAGGTGTATACAGAAAGATGTGAGTTAACCACAGATCTACAAATAAAGATAAATGTGGTTAAGGAGAATAAACAATATCTGGTACAACATACAGATTTAACACCTACAGAGTACTGAGGCCCACACAGCAACTCATTTTCTACAGGTTATTAATTCGTGACATATAACAAGATAGGGTACAACAATGACGTTTTTTTTTTTTTGTTTTTGAGGTGACGGGTGCAGACTCCTCTAAATATAGAAGACATACATTTTTATAAGACAGCAACAGCTATATTAAAGTGATAATATCTGATAATTAAATATATAATTACTTAAATACATTGGCATACATACATTTAGGCTCTGTCTCTCTATTTACTTGTGCATCCATCTATCTGTCTTATCTAGCTATCTGCATTTTCATCCATTTATCCTTATAACTACCTAGCTATTAACCTTAGTTAAGAGAGTGTTATGTTTTTTTTCCACAACATATTTTTAGTCTTCCTACACAATTATTTTGTTGCTCATATAAAACGACAGTTAACTCAAAGGCTTCAAGCAGCAACCTACTTTCCAGTTTCACAATAAACACAGAGATATGCAAATACTACTTTTTCAAGAGTTCATATCAGGACATTCCCTATTAAGTTTTTTTGTAGCTCTATAGACTATTAAAACCATTTGACACATACCATAAGTGCAGCTGAGACAAGGGTGAAGTAAGTGCAAGGTTTTACATAATAAATCAGTACATCTTGTCTTTTGGATATGAAAGAACAATTTTCCTTAGAATAGTGTCTATTATCTCTAGGTACAACCCATGGCCTTATTCCCACTGCAGAGTCATAAACAACTTAATTTTGGTAAAAGAGCCTTTTATTTGCTTTAAAAAACAGTGTCTTGTTCTCCATGTAAAACTATCAATGAATTATTTTAGAAAGAATTAAACTCAAAATAACTGAGATTTCTTTCAATAGTTAGTGGTTGCTACTTCAAAGTGATGCAAAATCTCTTGTGTCTTGTCCTTTGCAGCTGATTTCCTAATAAATAACTATTAAATGTTATTTGGGAAATATATTGGTGATATTTAAGTCCTGGAAAGTGCAGGCTTTAGTGATTTACTACTTTATTGCATCAGTGTTGGCTGTGGTTTCTGTGTGCTATTAAGGGAAATTGCACTTTTCTGTGTGTGTACTTGGCATCCTCCCAATAATTGTCCCCCAATGGTGCTAAGGGTGAGGATTGAGACTCCTTGATTACTGAGCCAGTGATGGGGCATCACAGTAACTTCAGTGTAACAAAAGTCAAAATGATGGAACACCAGCATTATACACTGGTGTGTACATACTAAGGAGAGATTATCAGATGGAATTAAAAAACAGATGAGAATATGTAGGCAGCTACATGCCCCTACACTGAGTTTGGTCATGCACAGCAGCAGTAGTGTTAACTATATTGTGTGCATAATGCGAGCTATTTAAGAAGTAGCAAATACTACAAATACTTCTGCTGCTGTTACAACTAGTACTAGTACTAATAACACTGCCATTATTTATATAGGGCCCTGCCGTGTTACAAGAGGGCAATAATATAGAATACTAATTAAAAGAAAGGACATATCTTTATTTTTGTTTTCATTAATTGATGTATTTTAGCAGGTTATACCATACTGCAGTTACCGTTCAGCAGTGTACCGTTTTCAGAATTGCACTTACTGTTGCATATCCACTATATAACAAGACTGATTCTGAAGTTATTAGTTTATCTTTTTTATTATTTTTGTTTCTTTATAAACTGTAGAACTCTGTTGCCTTCATACGTATTTAGCTTCAGAACTCTTATCAGAGCATCACTCACTGCTGAGGTGTATACAGAAAGATGTGAGTTAACCACAGATCTACAAATAAAGATAAATGTGGTTAAGGAGAATAAACAATATCTGGTACAACATACAGATTTAACACCTACAGAGTACTGAGGCCCACACAGCAACTCATTTTCTACAGGTTATTAATTAAGTGACATATAACAAGATAGGGTACAACAATGACGTTTTTTTTTTTTTGTTTTTGAGGTGACGGGTGCAGACTCCTCTAAATATAGAAGACATACATTTTTATAAGACAGCAACAGCTATATTAAAGTGATAATATCTGATAATTAAATATATAATTACTTAAATACATTGGCATACATACATTTAGGCTCTGTCTCTCTATTTACTTGTGCATCCATCTATCTGTCTTATCTAGCTATCTGCATTTTCATCCATTTATCCTTATAACTACCTAGCTATTAACCTTAGTTAAGAGAGTGTTATGTTTTTTTTCCACAACATATTTTTAGTCTTCCTACACAATTATTTTGTTGCTCATATAAAACGACAGTTAACTCAAAGGCTTCAAGCAGCAACCTACTTTCCAGTTTCACAATAAACACAGAGATATGCAAATACTACTTTTTCAAGAGTTCATATCAGGACATTCCCTATTAAGTTTTTTTGTAGCTCTATAGACTATTAAAACCATTTGACACATACCATAAGTGCAGCTGAGACAAGGGTGAAGTAAGTGCAAGGTTTTACATAATAAATCAGTACATCTTGTCTTTTGGATATGAAAGAACAATTTTCCTTAGAATAGTGTCTATTATCTCTAGGTACAACCCATGGCCTTATTCCCACTGCAGAGTCATAAACAACTTAATTTTGGTAAAAGAGCCTTTTATTTGCTTTAAAAAACAGTGTCTTGTTCTCCATGTAAAACTATCAATGAATTATTTTAGAAAGAATTAAACTCAAAATAACTGAGATTTCTTTCAATAGTTAGTGGTTGCTACTTCAAAGTGATGCAAAATCTCTTGTGTCTTGTCCTTTGCAGCTGATTTCCTAATAAATAACTATTAAATGTTATTTGGGAAATATATTGGTGATATTTAAGTCCTGGAAAGTGCAGGCTTTAGTGATTTACTACTTTATTTATTTTTTTATTTACTTTGTTTTTTGTTGACCAAAAAAGTACAACTGGCAAAGTTCATTTTCAGCAGAGGCCCAGGAGACAAGCTCCAACAGGAACATTTAAGATACTCATGAAAAAACAATTTTTTTACAGGGATACATTTCATAACTAGATAGTTCCTAAGACCTGAAGCTACAAACGTAATTGTTTGGTTGTGGTACTTTACAAAGATATAATTTGCATACATTGATTAATCAGGTAGGCCCATGCATACTTTTTTCTGTGGTAATTGAGGAGCACTTCCTAGTCAAGTGACTTGCAAAGAGTCATAAAGAGTCATAAAGGAAGCAAATGGAGGTAGAAATCATTCAAACCCTGTACCACTGACTACAAGGAAAAACTCATTAACAGCTCAGCTTTAATCCTGTGCACTACCATATACTCTGTCAGCTGGCATAATAGTATGATTAAAAAGTAATCTAGGCACAGAACAACTATATAAATATGTATTTCTTATTCTAATATATCAGGATAATATCCATGAATTATCAATACTCATATTTCTTACAGAACTGCTGATACTAATCAAGGCAGTTCCATTAAAATGTGCTTAATATATGTTGCAGTAAGATAAATTCTTTTTTTATTTAAATTGCAAATCTGTCTTGTTAGTGGATCAGTGTGATGAAGCCAGGACTACAGCCCAAATGACCCAAGTCTGAATAGTGTCTCAGGCCCTTGATAGCACAAGGAAGGAAGGACGGAAGAATTTGGACTCATGATGGTGGTAGGCAGGACCTTCGTAGCCCCAGTGAAAGCTAGGACATGATGTGACTGATGAGCTAGAAGGGGCAGACTGGCATGGAGGTATGTCTACCTGCAGTTTAGGTGGATATACCTCATGAACCATATCTGTTTGTTCCTTTAGCCTTAACTAGACATCACTATGCAAAGGATGAGGTTAGCATGGAAGACCAATAAATATAGCCTTCTCTGAGAAGCAATTGCAGCTCTCAGCATTCACATTGCTCCCGTGTTCAGTGCTGACCTTGCTGGGTGTGGGTGAGGCAACAACCCATGGTGTGGTGGGGTACACAAATACCAGAGAAACCTGGGCTTAACTGACAAGGACTTGGGGGGGAAGCTACAGTGCTGTGCCAAGATATCTAAAACAAAGGATAACATGTCAATTATACAAAATTGCATATCTGTTAGTTATGCATCATGGCAAATACTTTCTAAAAAGGTGTGTACATGTTTTGCTTTATATTACACAGTGCAATATACTAATGGTGTGTGTGTGTGTGTGTGTGTGTGTGTGTGTGTGTGTGTGTGTGTGTGTGTGTGCGTGTGCGTGTGAGTGTGTGTGTATGTATATATATATATATATCAAGACCACAGGGGAAACTGGTACCTGTAAGCAACAAAGCTGCTGGTTGAGAATCTTAAAAAAATCAGGAAAAAAGAATCATGCACAATAGACAAGCTCAGTTGAGACTTCAGAGTAATCAAGCACTTATAACTTTTTAGAAACCAAACATTACTGAAAAACAAATACATGAGCACTTTCACCCTTAAAAGAGCTTCATCAGATCTTATCTGCAGATGATAAATGCTGCATAATTGTGGGAATCCTGCTACTGTTTTCTAAAACTTCTGTAACATATATATAGGAAGGATGGATATGATGTCTGAGTGCTGCAGATTTGGGAAGTTAATCTCTTACATATGTTACTTAGGTCCATAGGCGGTTGCTAGTTATCATCTCAAGACCCATTTTAAGCCTGGCTAAGCTTAGCCCAAATTTACTAAAATATTGCTGACATGTTAATATCTAGGGAATTTTATGGTTATGATATAGGCTTGTACACATTAAGCATTCACAGGCTGGCTCTGTCCATTAGGAACATAAATGCCAAACCAGAGGTACAGTTGTGAGTTTTCTATCCATTGGTCCAAATTACATGTGAGTATGATTAGGGATGATTTTTGTTTCACATGCATGGGAAAGTCTGCTGCAGAGAAAGGGTAATCTTTCAGACACATACTTGTCCCTCCATTATGTCCTGTTTATGTTGCAGATGAGGTTTAGGTCCATAGAATGGGTATTTATGATTGTATTTGTTTTGTCACTGATGCAATAAATGCATCAGTGTAGGATGAGTGGATGGTCTTGTAGACCAGGCACAGATCGTGGTACAGCAGTCTGCAGAAGACTGAGTACAGAGGCACGACTCTGAGAAGATCATTGTAGGGATCGTTGTTTATCTCCTGTTTTCTTTTTTTTTTTTGAGGAACCTCTATGGTCTCTCAAGCTGTTTCCAGGGCCTGGTCAGGTACATGAAGAAGGTGGGTTGTACTCAATGATTCATTTGAATTTAGTGGAGTGTAGTGAACAATGACCTCATTGGACCTGTGCAATGTAGAATGCTTTTCTCATAACAGTAAACCCATGGTGGTCAAACATCAGGTTACTGTCAACATATGTTCCCAGATCTCTGACCACAGGATCTACTTTTAGGGGTGCATTATCAATGTGGTAATTCCCAGGAGTGCTTGTCTTTCCAAAGAGTACTATTATGCATTTTCTCATATTGCGTTTTATTACATTGCTCTGACAGGCACTGTTTGTTTGCATCAGGTCCTCTTAAAGGGTATCTGTCTCTTTAGGGGATTCAATCCCATTGCCTAGTTTGCAGTCATCTGCAAACTTGGTCAGCCAGAGGCCCTTGACATTTGTCTTAACTTCTGAGAAGTAGATGTGAATAACAAGAGGCCCCAGAATTGATCCCTCTGGGATTTCACTAGTGACTAGCCTCTTTTTGGAAGTAGATTTCCCTATCATAACTTCTGGTGTTATTTCAGTGAATCAGCTGGCTATCCATTGGCTGACATATGGTTTTATGCATAATTTTGTTAGATACATAAATATATGCACTTCGATACATAAAACTGCAGGAACAGTGAATGAAACTGGCAACCATAACAGACACATTTCAAAAGGCAGACAAAGAGAAGTTGTTTCTCTGTTCCAGATTATGTTTTGTAATAGTTTTTTCTCTTAGTCTATAACCATGTATAAAAAGGATGATTTTTTTTTTTGTAGCCCTTGTTGAGGCAATCATATTAACCCTTAACAAAGATGAGAGAAAACTAATAAGTATAAACAAAATGTAAGGATTTATGTAATTCCATACTGGTTCAGTGGAAAAAATTTTCTCTCTCAGTTTTATGGTGATTCGTTCAATCCTGACCTAAACCACTGTCTATATGCAGTTTCTAATTCTTCTTCTGATTGTGGGAGTTTTCTTCAGATACTTTGGTTTCCTCCCAGCTTCCAAAAGTATGCTGGCTAATGGACCGCACACACCTGTTCATCTATATTGCATTTCCTTTGCCTTCTGTCCCAAGTAATAGTTGAAAGGGGTCAATGCACTACTCTACTTAACCGGTTAGTATGTAACTACATTTTATCATGCTAGTAAGAGTTTCAGTAACAGGCTAACAGTTAAAATACTAAGTGCAAAAACACTCATTAACCACACAAGCATTGCTTTCATTGTAATGTGACAATATTTTCCATTGTCATCACATCTCGCCTCCCTTTTTGTTTCATTCACTTCTTGACTGATTCACGTGGAAACATCTGGAACAGTCTTACATATTTTCATTATCCATCACCACTTTTGCTTAGTGTTGTATCCAAGGAAATGCATTTTTGAACAGCTGTTGTTTTCATTGCTTATCTTTTCTCGTCTGCAGCTGCACTCTTCTGGGATCTCATACTGTATGGAATCTTCCTGGATACTATAAGACATGCGACCATACCAGCACATAGGTAGTAATAAAGAATTATATTTGATGATAAGTGTAAAAGAAACTCCATCTTGGAATGGTTATGAGGTTATTCATCTCATACTTATTTCCTCCTCTTTCACGAGTAAGGATGCATACAAGCTAGATGTTAATTATTTGTATGAAACTTACCGGGAAAGATATAGGGAAGTTGTATGTTATTGCATACATTTTTAATGTCAGATTGTCTCTGTGAGGCTTATTTATGATATAGGGAAGTGGCATTTCTGTATAAGAATTCCAACTGTTAAAAAAGCCTAAAAAAAAAAAAAAAAGAAAAGAAAACAATAGCATGCCACTAGAATGGAACACAGGGTCTCTTTATTTGAAGTGTAAGACCTGATACTGCAAGTACTAATGCTTTGAAAGTTAAATCAAAATCCCTAACAAAATAAAAAAAAAATGTGACACCTTTAAAGATTTTTTTTGAGGGACAAAGCTTCTCTGCACCTTATGATATAAAGGACTGCACCCTGAACGCCCATGTTATTTTTTTATATTAACTTAATATAGTCAACAAAATTACCGAAGCAGAAACACGATGGAGAATGACAGCACTTCAAACTTCTATCTTAAAAAACTTTTAATAACTGGATAAGCGGTTTCACAATAACAGTTGCTTCATCAGATCACTTAAAATTAAAGGATTCAAGGTTAATATATACTACTGTTAGGCAATGGCTACAAGTGCATTCCTGTTACCAAGCAACTATGTAATTATCATTCTCCAGCCATGTTTCTGCTTTGGTAATTTTGTTGACTGTATATACTTTCTGTTTTATATCGAGCAGTTAATTGCCAGGGAATTCAGGTATTTTCGTATATTAACTAGTCTGAAGTCAGCGTTTGTATATATCCCCTCTAATCATGCATAAATGATTTCATTTCAAGGACTGCACTTAACATTCTCAGACATTCATCAGGAACTTGAACATGGAAGTAATTCTTGTGTGCAGTACTGAGTAATGCTTACATGATGATGCATATAGTGTGCATACATTATGCCAGTGGGGTACAGGAACTGCGCTCATTCTGCAACAGTAGCATATTGTGTGATGTCTGCTGAAATGTGCATTGTTTAGCGAATGTTCTGTAAGTTATGTGAATGGTAGTGTGTGATATAGAAATGCTTTGTCCAAAACAAATTTGTGCATGTGATGTGTTTGATTCGGTCTTGAATGGAGCTGGTGCAACAGAAGAGAACTCTTACAGTTATCATGCCCTTTTTTCATGATTGGCAATGGCATACTCAGGTTTAGAATACGATAAATGCTAGTAAATGTGGATTTGGGATAGTTAGCTATATGTGGAACTTATTGGATGCTTAACTACTTCCAAAGAAACAGTGTGTCAGGTTTCAATGAGTGTTGTGTGGGTGGATATGTGGTGTACATGTCAATGTCTGAAGGGCTGTAGTCCTTGGGTCAATTTGTGTGCATTTGTCTGCATGTGTGTTTGTGCTTGTGTGTGCATGTGTGCCTGCAGGTGTGCATGTATGTGAGTGTGCATATGTGTGCACCTCTGTGTGTATGTGTGTGCATGTGTGAATATGTATATGTGCATGTATGTGTGTTTGTGTGTGAAACATATCAATGTGGTGTGATTGTGAGGGGGTATGTGGATTTACTTTAGACATTATCATAGAACTAGCTGTCACAGAGATGTACTAAACTGGCATTTTCATCATCAGTGATTCTAAAACTGTTATAGCCTGTTTTCACTCTTTTCAGTCTTTGTACTGACAACAGAAAGCTGTTCTTGTGAGCTAGTTGTAGTTGTGCTTCAATAAGGGATGTGTTAATTCTTTCCTCTGTCTGTGCCATAGGAGGTAATGACGCTGGCAAAAAAAAAAATGCTGTACTTTCAAAATTCTTGCTTTGTTTTTTTTTTTTTTTTTTTTTGCTGCTTACAGTGTTTGTAAAGTTGAACTGTGGTGCCTGCAATTCAGGAAGAGTATCATAAAAGAAAGGAAGCTATCCATTCCCAAATAAAACATGTTGCACATGTCAAGTATTTAATTAACATTTTGTGATTTTGAAGATAAAAAAGAAGTTTTAAGGAGAAGACCGATTTTCATCATTCACTCTTTTCCTGTGTTTTTGACCTTTTTTATGGCTTTTCTGCACTCAGCGTTTCGATTGCCAACATTTCAATACGGAGCTCTTTAATGACTACTAGAATGTCATGGGCTGGATTAACCAATGATATATGAGTCTTGGTTACAACAAGATCATAAACATGTTGTATAGCTTTAAAGTTTGAAAGTTCCAAAGTCAAATTTTTGTAAATATAACATACAATACACATGCAACATTGGAAGCACTGCCCTTTCTGTCATGACATCTGTGGGGACATTATGACTGTGTTAATAATATTTGTCCAGGAAACCCGGTAGTGATCATGCTGCGATATATTGCAAAGTGAGGACCACAGTTACTGCCTTCTTGACGGAAAACTGTACCGTTAGATGGTAGAAGCACTCGACAAATCTGACTATGATATAGTCATAAAGTTATTCAAATGTGGGCCTGATATAATAAAATGCAAGGATTCAGAACTGAAGAAATTTAACAATCTGTTATTAAAAAATAGCTATTGTGAAAAAGTAGCTGTTAGGAGATACATTTCTGAAGGTTTGCAGTTTACTCTTACAATTAAATATAAGGGTCTTTTGAATAATTGCATAAGAAATAGAGGTCACATGGAAGCACTGCATTTATGTGTAAATATAATATGTTATATAATCATTTGAAAATAGCTGCTAGACAAGATTACAAGTCAACATGCAACTAAACATGCAACATGCAAATAAATGTGCTGATCACTGAAGTATTTTTGTTTGTATCTTTTTACTGCTAATTTTCTGTTTGTTGCACTCTGTGATGCTATCTGGATGAGAAGAATTGTACAAGCAAGCTCTTTTAGAAACTGGGATCTGTGAGGGGGTGTGGCCAAGATAGCAGCATTTTCTACTAGCTCTGTCTTTCAAATTCATTCCTGACAGGAATTTTTATTCCTATTTATCCTACAATTGGGTTTTTTTATCCTAAACTAATTTTTAAACAATATATTAGGATAATTTTTAAAAAGTTTTGCTTAAATATTAAATTTTCCTGTTAAAAATCTACTAGAAATCTTCAGCAGCAGAACAGCATGAACTATAACAAATCTTCTCAACAATAATCTTCATTTAAAAAAAGAACTTCAATCATTAATATCTAACATACAAGAACTCTCTTCAAAACTAGACAAAATGGATATGAAAATCAATAATTTTAAGGAGAAATGTACGCAGCAAATGGATATCTTACATGAAGACCTCACTCAACAGAAAAAAACAAATATCAGGTATAGAAACTGCTATGAATGACATTGATACCAGAACAAAACAGAATGAGCATAATGTTACATTTCTATTGAAACAAAATACTTTTCTTCAATTAAAAGTAAATGATCTTGAGAATAGATCACAAAAAAGTAATATAAGAATATTTGGCTTACCTGAAGGCATTGACGGATCAGATATGGTGAAATTTCTTTCTTCTTGGTTGCCTCAAATAGTGGAACTACCAGAGGCTCTCTCATATGATGTCGAAACATAGATCCTTGGCAATGTCTAAAAATAATAAGTCCAATTTTACTAGATCTGTAATTGTGAAATTTCTTTCTTCACATGACAAAGAACTGGTATTAAAAACAGCTTGGGCAAAATCACCAATCAAAATAAAAGACAAAGTCATCAGACTTGATAATGATTATTCCCCAGCTGTAATCTCTAAAAGAAAATTATTTTAACCTTTATTCAAAGAACTTAAGAAACATCAAATTAAAGCTAGCCTTTTATTTCCAGCAAAACTAAAAATCTTTTTTTCAAGATGGACAAAAAACATTTGAAGACTTGGATACTGCAATTTTATTTATTAAAAACAATAAAATAGTAGAAAAAATTGAAGATATGGAATGGGCTTCCACTTGTCTTAAAAGAAACGCTGAAAGCAACACTTGGAAAACATTTGGTTTTAAAAAGAAGCTAAAGAAATGACTTATACACATAAGGTCATTTAAACTTTTTTGGCTTTAGGATGCTTAACTTTGGATGATAATCTTTTTGAATATAAGTTTCCAGTTACAATGACCCTATAAATTGAGGAAATGAATCTGGATTTACAGATGAGCTATTTAATTTTGTTTATTGTAGCATGTGTTGTTATTTATTTATTTTTTTTTTTGTATTTTCTTTTTGCCTTTTAAAGATATCTTGCTCATAAAAATGGTTGTGGTAATGTAATGTATTTTATTTGGCTTATTGGTTTTGTACTAAAGTCTATAGTATGCATCTAATGTTTTGTTTGTTCTGATGATTTGGTCATATTATCCTGTTTGGCGCCTATAGAGGGGTTGCCTCTGCAGATGTTATCTTTGTTTGAAGCCATACTACTTCGTGGATGACATGTAGTGCTGGATAGATATGCTCCGATGCTTGATGTGCATTGAAAGGGGGTGAGGTGGCATCATGGAGAGTGGTTGTGTGTGTGTTTTTTTTTTGCTGGTGAATTGGTGTTGTTAGCCTGGGAATGGTTATGTACTTTTTTGGACTTGTTTGCAGCGCTGTATGTCAGACAGATGTTGGTTGCTTCTCTGTTTGATGTGTTGGTTGCCTGCCCGTTTGCGGTTGGTGAAATGTTCTTTGGGTTTGGTAGATAGAATGGTGTTAAAGGTAATGTTTCGGGAGTATGTTACTGTTGATTTCTTGTGTTTATGCTTGGTAAGACAGCCAGTTGCTAGCTAGGATTTCTTTGTATTCTATTATTTCAATGAAGTTGGGAAAAGCTGGGATGGTGACTAATGTGGGGGATGGTACTGTCGGCGATAGTTGTGTGCTTTGACTATTTTCCTGTAAATGGCTTGCTCATGATGTTAAGCTCTCGATCAGTAATTGTTTAAAAAAAAAAGAAAGGAAAATGAGAGAGAAAATCCATTGAAGAGCATTACCGTTGGTTGCTCGCCTCACATACAAAAAAATTATCATTTGGATTGAGCTCGAGAGGTTCAGTTGTGTTACGAATGACTTTGCTGGATGATGAGAAGCTTGGTCACATAAATAAATATCCTGCTTTGACATTTGACCTTGGACTCTATCTATTCACGTAGACATGGAACTTTGAGACGCTGGCAAGAGATGGGTGAAACTGCTAATTCCCTAATTCGAGACAGTAACAAGATATTTCATTTCTTGAATACATTCTGTTCCTGTCATTTTCTTTGCCACTAGGTATATTCTGTTTATGTTATTTACAAAAAGACATTGTGAATATAATTCTTGGAATCATCATTAAGTATTTAATAAATAATAACTAGATGTTTTCAAGAACATTTTTTTAACATTTAGGATCCTGTATGCTTGCAATAGCAGAAAAATGCATAAAATATGACTTAGATAGCCTCAGTTTGAATAGCAGCTCAGACACAAGAAGACCTGGGTAAGAGATGTAGAAGTAAATGGCTGGTATGAGCTCACTTATCCTGGGGAGGTGAAGAATGGTGGTTTCAACTGTCTGGTTACCACCATACAAGTGATGGTTTGCATGACACTGGAAAGGACAGGATGAAGAATGTACCCATGTTATCCCTAGCTGGTGATGATAGCGCTTTTCAACTTATGTGAAAGAGAACCCATAAACATTTGAAGGGTGTAGATTGTTCCTAACTATGAGATGCTTGTGTCAGCTACCAGGAAAGGAGGACAGGGCCTTTACAGGAATGCTATCATTGACTGGATGCTAGTAGGGGGCACAAAGTACTGCCATGGATATTTGAATGATAGCTCTGCTGATAAGCTGTCATGTCTGTGCAGGGGATATCCAGTATGGGGGAATAAATGGGTTCAAGACCAGTAGAAGGAAGGCTGATGATTGGGAATCATGGAGATAAAAAGTATACAGCAAAACACATTTTCACAATTTGTGTGACCTTTAACTTTTCCACTAATTAACTTTTTGGTTTACAGTTAACTTATTGTCACTCTACAAACAAACAAACCAAGTTCCCCTCCATTTTCTGCTGGAACAGAAATTGAAGTACAGTCACTGCTTGTCTAGGCTGTAAATTGTTTCCTCTTTCTAATCATTTAACTCTTTAGTAATTTTCATCACAAATTAAGAAACATTTGGATACAACTAAATGGTAGTTTTCTTACTACACTGCTTGTAGACTACTACAAATCATTTTGGCATGTATTTTTGTGTTTCTTATGTATTAAGTCAGAGCATTTCAAATGAGTTAAATGACTTATGCGTCTGTAAGCATGTCTTACTTCAGTGCTTTCTCTCTGATGTTATGTATTGAAGAAGAAAACACTAAGTGATCCTGCATTCTCTTTAACCACACTTAATTACCTGAAATCTACAGTCATGTGCAAGTGCAATTCATACTGTTTCCCAACTAACTTTTATGGATGTTCACTAATGCCACAAAACTAAATTATAAGCTTAATATACCACAAGAAAAAGGAAAAACAACTCTTCTAGATATCTTTTTGGTAGTCCTGACATTGCAAAGAAATTACACCAAAGTAGCTTTTAGTGAACATAGTTTGTTCTATTCTTCTCTGCTGACCAATCATAGATATACATAAGATCATAGGAGGTCACTAAGCTAATGGCCCTGGGGTCCTTACAAGCCTAGTCATGTTTCACTCTTATTTCTTATTAAATATAGAGATACAGACTATGTTTTCATGCAGATAATAATTAACATTGACTTCTCCTATCTAACAAGACACAGTTGAAACGCCCAGGCTAAATATGCTGTTTCCCATACAATTGTCCAAGTTACGCATATATAGTGTCATTGAGAAGTTCTTTTTGACTTGAATTGGGAGATTGTCCCTGAGGAATGGTGACATTCATGAGACATATCTGTCTCCGGGAAGTTCTGTTGAGGACGCAGCCTCAGTTGGGGTCCCTAGAGTGAGTGAATTTTGTCCCATGTGACTTATAGATATGCAGCATTTTCATTAAGGCAAGATCAGAGATTGCTCTGTAGGTCAGGCACAGGTCACCTTTAACTAGTTTGTACTACAAAGAGTACTGTGACAGTACTTTCAGTCTGTTCATGTATGCCATGTACCTGAATGTTCATGTTGAGAGATCTTTGTGGTCTCTTCATTTGCTGCAGATGTCTGCTAAGGTACATATCTATGTAAACATTGTACTCTATTATTGGCAAGACAAGAGATCAGTAAGGGGGGGGGTTATAACTTTTTTCACTTCAGAAGCAATGCCATTACTTACGAGATGTGTAATGCGAAAGGCCTTCCTTGCCACTCTGGACACAAGATGATCAAAGTAATATTAATTTGACATTATATTATATGCAGCATTTAATTTACAGCATGACTTATGAATATATATAAATGTACAGAGGTTGACCATTAGAATATGAACTGAGGTCATGTTGCTCCAATTGTTTCCTCTAGATGTTTCACATATTTGATCTTGTTTTTAAGTAGAAGTTTTTCAGATTCATTGAATGACTACTAATAATGTGAGCAACAGGGATTTTATAATTTTCCTATCAACACGTTTAACTGCTGAATACCATGCTTTTTTGTATCCATTTCTTGTTTTATCCTGTTAGTATATAGTATTCACATGAATTAATGTAAACATGTTTAATTACTACAAGATGCTGATATGTTGCAAGCACTCAGAAAATGTAAAGAACATGATGATCTAGCCAGGTTGTTTATGATTCATAGTTCGATTAAATTCACAAATGGTTTTTAACACCTGCTTCCTGCAATAGCAACATTTCACATATTAATAGTGGTAATACTGCAGTTTGGTATTTTACCTGAAGATAACTCTATTTTTTAGACAGTAGCTGGTTTAATGCTGCTACTAGATTAAGGATTAATTTAGGTGATACTATGTCACCTGGATTGGGAGTTTTAAACTCCAGAGAGGGATGGATTGTAAATTTTGTTTCACTAACCAGTTATGGTATTATTTGTTTGAAAGTTTTTTTGTTGTTCACCACTAATTTGAATAGTAAGTTCTTTCGAAGAGATCTGAAGATGATTATTTCTATTCCAACTGGGAAATCTCATACTAAATTACTAGAAATTAATATAATATTAACACCTGATGGTCAGTTTTTCTGATTTATTTTGTTTAATCTTAAATGACAGCTATAAAAAGCATTTCCGTTAAAATGAATGGCTTAAATAATCCAGGTAAGAGAGATAATTTATTTAGATACCTTAAACTTCATAAATCTCAACTAATATTTTTACAAGAGACTCACCTTCTGTCGGAGGATTTATCTAAACTAAATAATAAATCTTATTCTGTGAGTAGCCATCTTGTGGAATAACTCACTACCATTACCAAAATAATAGATAGCTATAAAGACAATAAAGGAATGTTTTGTGCTATAACTTTGGAACTAAATAAAAAAATGTATACATTATTTAATATATATTGGATTCCAGGTATATGTACTAACACTGTTAAACAACATTTAGGTCAAATTGTGCATTTTACAAAAGGAAAATCAATAATAGCAGGGGACTTTGATTGTATATTAGATCATAAAAATTCTTCTAATAAAGGTAAAAGGAAGATCTCATCGTCAGCTAAGAAATTAACAGATTTTATTGAAATATTTGTTTTAAAAGATATTAATCATTTTATGGCTCCAAATTCATTATTTTATACTTTTTCTTCCCACAGACATAATACACATTCTAGAATTGATAGAGTTTTGGTTTCCAATGACATATTAGATTTTCTATGTAATACAAAAGTAATAACATGCCCTATTTCTGACCATAATGCTATTATTTTTGATCTCGATATCAACAATATATCTACTATTCAAATCAAAAGAATACCAGCTTATATTACAAAGTTAAAAGAATTTAAAGAATTCATTATAATTCAAATTCAATTTTTTTTACAACTGAATAACTCAAATGACATATCAAAAAATATATATGGGATGCATTAAAAGCATATTTATACGGAAAAATTATGAGCTGGTGTTATAATAAAAAAAAATTATCGGATAAAGAGCTTTGTGATATACAACATAAAATAGATAATCTAAAGTGCAATCAAAAATTAGATACAAATACTATTGATAAACAAATGGAAATAAAATCTCTAAATAATAAATATATTGAAATATTAAACCATAAAACACAAATAATTGCAGAAAAATATAAATTCATTAATTATTCAAATAACCTAAAATCTTTAAAGTTGTTGGCTAATAAAACTAAAAGATTAAATAAAATTAATCATATCAAAGAAATATTCTCTCCTCAAAAAAAAAAAAAAGATGGTAACTAATCTTCACAACATTCTATTGGAATTTAGAAATTTTTTTAACAATATCAACCAAAATTCTAACACAATAGATCCTAAAGAAGATATGAAAACTTTTGTTAGCAAATATACTAATAAAAGACCATCTACTGAACAGAAAGATTATAGACAAATCTATATCCTTTAAAGATATTAAAACACAAATTAACAAATTAAAACAAAATAAATCCCCAGGAAATGATGACATCATTCCAGATATTTATAAAATATTACCTAATATGGCACTAAAATTACTTAGTGAAGTCTTTAACCTAGCACAAAACTTTATCAAAACCCCTCCTTCCTGGAAATACACTTTTATTTCTCCCATACTAAAATCTAACAAAGATTCAACCAAATGTTCGTCATATAGACCCATTTCTTTACTCAATGTAGATTACAAAATGTTCATGTCCATTTATGCTGATAGATTAAAACAATTTTTACCTAATTTGATT
The DNA here is from genome assembly GCF_019279795.1 of Protopterus annectens. Classification (NCBI taxonomy): domain Eukaryota; kingdom Metazoa; phylum Chordata; order Ceratodontiformes; family Protopteridae; genus Protopterus; species Protopterus annectens. The sequence goes on from NC_056730.1 coordinate 823,032,332, forward strand.
GGTGAAGATCAAACCGGATTCATAGTGCATAGGAATTCATATGGTAACATAAAAATAACTTTAATTTTGATTGAATCAGTTAAACAATTAAATAAAAATTTAACATTAATTAGTTTAGATATTAATAGTGTGTTTGATTCTATTAACTGGAATTATTTATCTTATTCGAAGAACTGAATTTTTCTAATAAATTTATAAATCTCATTACTCAGTTATATATAGATAGTCAAGCATACATTAAAATTGGCACAAGTATATCACAAAATATACCATTAGTTAAAGGCACTAAACAAGGATGTCCATTAGCCCCTTTATTATTTACACTAATTATGGAACCATGGGCAAACTTAATAAGATGGGATAACAATACAACTGGTTATAATTTAAATTCCACTTCATTATATAAAATACAAATGTTTGCTGATGACATTCTTCTCACCCTGGCTGATGAAAATACATCTATTCGAGCCCTCTTTAATAACATCAATAATTTTCAAAGGAAATCTGGTCTATCTTTTAATAATAATAAAACACAGATTCTCTTAATTGGCCCCAAAAAAATTAATTTACATGATGATTATAAAACATATCTAACACAATCCGATCAAATTCTTTCTTTATTTAGGCATTTCTATAGCTAAAAATATTAAGGATATCATACAAATTAACTATAACAATTGTCTTACAATAATTGAAAATTTAACAAAGAACTGGAATAGAATACTTTTCGCTATGGATGAAAGACTCACTATTATTAAAATGATTTTTCTCCCTAAAATTCTTTACACTATTCAATCCATCTCTATACCTCCCCCGTATTGGATAATTAAAAAAAAATAAATGCAATTTTTTAAAAATTTTTATGGTTTCCAAATAAATCTAAAATTTCTTTATCTCACCATATGAAAAACTGGGATAATGGATGTGTAGCATTGCCTAATTTAGAATTTTATACAATTTCATCTATGGTAAAAGTGATTTCTCTCTTAACTGATGCCAATTATCAAGCTAAATGGAAACATTGTTTGAAATATTAATGTTGGATACTATAAAAATAACTCTCAAAAACTGTTGTTTATAAATAACCCATCAATTTGGGTCCTAAAATTTTAAAGTAATTATTTAACTATTTTGTTAAAATCTTTTAGAAATTTTATATTTAAGTATAATGTTTATAAAGACTGGTTATTCCTTCTCTTTCCCATAGCCTACTCATCAGGTTTTCTTTTTACCTTATTCTAATAAAATGTGTATCTTTAAACAGAAAAAACTTATTCTTTTAGTATTAATTCATGCAAATAATGTTTTGAAATCAGTTAACTTACTAGATGTTGAATTCAGATTTGTGTCCCTTTATTGGTTGGAGTTACATGAAGGGAGGAATTTTATACAAAATACAATTGACTTAATGATCCCATCAGTTAAGAAAGTTATACCAAACTTAATGCATTACTTGATTGTATCTCTTCAGAATAATTCTCTTTCCACTAATAAACTCTCGCAAATATTTAAAGCTATCAAATCGGACTTAGATGTCAACTCTGAGAGTTACTGGAACTTTTTTCTTTTCCATTAATAATTATTCTCCCACAGACAAAGACAAATTCAATATTTTGAAATCATCTAGTATCGTTAAGATGGAAAATATTTTTCTGGAAATATCTAAATAGATCCTTTATTACTCCTCATACACTGAGTAAAATTGAGAAAAATATATAAACTGTTGGAGATGTAATAATAAAGTAAATGCTGATTGGTCTCACAATGTTCTATGATTGTAATGAATTGAAAAAATTTTGGGATGATATAAATGATCTTATGGAAGCTATTTTTACAGACAACTTTACTTTAACTAAATCCTTAAAATTAGTTAACACTCCAGTTCCAGCTTGTATTAAGGTATCTGATTACCCTTTGATTTGGTCTATGCTAGCCATAGCAAGAAAAATTATCACTAGAAATTGGAAATCTAATTCCTCTCCATCATTACAAGAATTTAAAAATCTTCTTAATGAAGTCTCTTGTTTGGAAAAACTGACCATCGGGAATAGAATTTCCAAAAATACTTCTTCTCTTCACAGTTGGAATAAAATATATGATTTTTACAAAAGTAGTTCTATATTATAGTATATATCATTTACATATTTATAAATTATTTTAAATGTATTGATCTATGGTGAATATAGTGTGTATATAGTTATATATTGTTTATTGTTATGTTATTACTTCATGTAAAATTCATTTTATTTTATTTGTTTTTTAAAAAAAAGAAAAAAAAGAAACTGGGATCTGTGATACAAGCATGTGGTTTTTGTAACCTTCTCTAACACCTGACTGGATGGATCTTATGAAATGAGAGGCAGCTACTAACTTCTTCTTGGTTTGTATTGCAGTTTGCCATTGCCAAAAGTTTTAAATTCATTAGCTGATGCTTTTTTGGACTCATAATGTATTTCAGGGGAATAAGTGTGCTACTCAATCAGGTTTTACTACTGAGCTGCTGACTGCCGCACTGTAATGCACTGCTTAGATGAGAGTAGAATTCTGAAAACAAGACAGTCTAACTCATTAATACCTGCTCATAGTCAGCTAAGTGTGACATTCCTGAATGGCAGGCTACATCGCAATTGCATAGAGCTCTGAGTCACACAGAAAATGAAATGTGAGAAAAATCTTTGCAGTTCAATAACAAAAAAAATGCATTGCATTTCTTACTCAGCTGAAGTAATTTTCTCACATTTACTGTGCATAATCCTGCAATTGAATACTGCAGATTCCATGTTATGAATAAGCAATAATGAAACAAAAACACTTTCCCCTGGATTCTGCATGCCTTGCACTGCATGCAGGATTAGTGCAGGAGCTCTAGTAGGCAATATGTCTGCCGTGCAATCCAGGAACAGCCTGCAGGGCCATGCACGAGCGCACCTGCACTAGTCCTGCATGAACTAAGCCCCTGTATGCAAATCACCCCATTTTCAGAAGAAATCCATGCAAATGAGATGAATTTGCAATCCAGGAAGCTTGAAACAGGCTGTGCAGGACTAGTGCAATCTGTAGAAATGTACTCGGTTAGTAATCGAGCACATTTCTGCAAAATCCAAAACAGAGCTGTGACAGCTCCAAATAAAGGTTGCATATCAGTCAGGAAGCATGCCAATGGCCAAGTATAAGGCCAGTGGCATTGCAAACACCCTAAAAATTAAAAAAAACAACTTTTATTTTTTTTTTCCGATCTTGGCTATTTAAGCGTAGGGCAGTGGCACGCAAAGGGGATCGGGGAAAATAATAAAATAAACCTAAAATAAGCATTCTAACTAAAATCACTATTTTGCCATGAAAGTCAATGGCAGGCAGAAGATAACATGGCCAGTGAGTAGTGGTTGCTAAGGGGGGAGGCTCAGTGTGAGACATGTAACTATACATTAGCAGGCAATCCTATGCAAATGAGGGGAATGACAGTGAATCCCAGCTTTCCCCAGCATGCTAATCATGTCCCAACAGTGTAAGAGTAAGAATAGCTTGGTGCAAGCCTAGGCATTAGCTGACATCATTGGGGGGGTGTATCAGGTATACTGTAAGTGGATTGGAGCCCTGTGGCTCGGGTTTGCTCCTAATTTAGCACAGCTAAACAAGGGGGTATGTCTGAATATGCCTAGCACTCTTCACATTGCCTAAGTGGGTCTGCGTGCCACACACTGGGTTTTAAAGGAAGAAAAAAAGTTAAACCAGGAAATAGCAGTACTGTGCACATTTGAGCACTCTGTGCAGCATGCCCCCGGGCTTAAACAGGAATGCAATGGGAAGGGAAAACAGCAGTAGGAAGGTAATCAAGGAGAACTAGCATAGCTGGCAGGTGAAATGTATCAGAATCAGCCAATTACACAGGCAGCAGACCACCCCAGCCTAGAACACTACTATAAACTATGGAAAGACCTTCCCCTCTTGTTTTTCCCATACTCTATACCACTGGTGTATAGAAGCAGGGAACTTTTAACAAACAAAACTACAAAATGAGCGGGGCTGCAGCAGGCAATATAAAACAACATGTGCAAGAGGCTGATGGTGGTGAGGATGTGAATGCTGCTGCTCAACCCACAGTGAGGAGATGGAGAACAGTGTACAGACCCAGGGTAACCTACCAGGGGCTACATGAGCTGGAGATAGTGGAGTGCTATAGGGTGGACATGGACCTCCTACAGCTAATTGTTGAGCTGTGCCGGCCATGCCTGACACACCAAACTGACCAAGGGGAACCCATCACAGTGGATAACAAGGTATGTGTAGGCCTAGGAATACTAGCCACAGGTACCTCCCAAAGCTCAGCTGGGGATATCATGGGGATTTCACAGGCATCAGCATCCAGAGTATTCCACCAGTTCCTGGATGCCATGTCAGCACATGCCAGTGAGCACATATATTTCCTCAAAATCCGTTAGGTGTTGGCCGGCAATATGCATCTCTTCCACCAAATAGCAGAATACCTTGAAGTAGTGGGTACTATAGAGTGTACTATACTGAAGTCAGAAGTGACAAACTTCATGACACCCATGTAGATAGGATCTGAAAGTTTGACTGCAGAATCCTACACTAATGCACTGTAGGAGCACATCCACTCATGCATGAATCGTGCCATCCCAAATAGAACCATGATGCTGTCCTCCAAAAAAAGGAAGCCAATCTGGTGGTCCCTTGCTATAAACAAACTATACAACAGAAGGAAGAAACTTTTTCAGAAAAGAGGAAAATCCCAGGATGCAAAAAACTCCCTCACCAGCCTCAGTAAGAAGCTGAGATCCCTCATAAAATCTTCAAAAGCAAGTTACAAAAATAAAATTGCCAAAGATTAAAAAGACAACCACAAGGCATTCTATAGTTATGTCAAGAATCTAAATGGCAATGCTGAGATCTGCTCTGAGCTTCAGCAGAATGGCATTCAATATACTGATCCCAAGGATATTGTCAATATCATGGCAGATCGATTTAGTGCCAACTTCACCCCCTCTCACCCCCTAAAGGACCCATCTCAATACCAAAAGATTGCCAAATTCCGGTAATCACAGCCACACAGGTAGAAAATGCATTCTCCAAAGCTAAGAATACAGCATCCATGGGTCCAGATGACATCCCAGGCTGTGTACTACATGAACTACAAAATGAACTGGCACCTCACCTAAGTGTCATGTTTAATCATAGCCTCACCTCAGGCTTCATGCCCACTGAGTGGCGCACAGCTACAGTTATCCCACTCCACAAGGGGGGGATCCACCTTGGATCCCAGGAACTACCGTCCCATCAGTCTGACGAGCCTGATCTGCAAGGGAATGGAACACATTATCATGGAACTTATAAACAAAGACATGGCAACCTTCAAACACTGGACCCCACCCAGTTTGGGTTTGTGAAGGGGCGATCTTGTCTCCTGAACCTGATTGACTTCTTCGAATCAGTCTCCAGAGCTGTGGACGAGGGTAAGGTGGTCCACACAGCCTATCACGACCTCGCCAAGGCCTTCGACACCATCCCCCACTGTGGAATCATAGATAAACTTACTAAGCTGGGCATAAATCCCTACATCACTCAATGGGTTGCCAACTGGCTTGTTGACAGAACCCAGACTGTAAAAGTAGCCAACTCCAAATCCAGCTCCAGACAAGTGACAAGTGAAGTACCTCAGGGTTCAGTCCTGGGAAAACTCTTGTTTTGCATTTACTTCTCTGAAGTACAGGCCAACACTAAGGGACTCTGGCTAACAAAGTTCGCAGATGACTGCAAACTGGGAGCCATTATTGAATCCCCAAATTATGTGGATATTCTACAAAAGGGCCTTACAGAAACAGATGTTTTATGCCAGAGCCATGGGCTCAAGCTTAATGCCAAGAAATGTATAATTATCCTCTTTGGAAAAAAAACATGTACCCATGAATTACCACATAGGTGGCAGTACACCCATGAATTACCACATAGGTGGCAGTACACTAAACATCGAAAGTGTGATGAGAGACTTAGGGACACAGGTGGACAGTGGTCTTACTTTCAATAACCACATCACCACAACAGTCAGGAAATCCTTTTATGTGGCACACCTCATCACTAAGGGCTTTTCATCCAGATAAAAAGAGGTCATTGTCCCACTGTACTCATCCCTCATTAGACCCATTATAGAGTATAATGCCCCATTTGGTATGTACCTCACAAGACATCTGCAACAGCTGGAAAGACCACAGAAATACCTCACTAAAAGAATCACAGGCCTAAAGCAGATTCCATATGCTGACCATCTAAAAAAACTCCAGCTATACTCTGTGGCATATTGTCTACTCAGAGGCGATCTCTGCTTAACATACAAGGCCATGTCAAATCATAAGCTGTTGGACATGCTCCACTTAAAGAAATACCAATCCCTCAGAGCCACATGCTCCAGGGATCTAAACCTTGCCATCACAATGAACAAAACATGCTGGAGGATAGGTTCCTGACCCAGAGACTCCCCATACTCTGGAATAGACTGCCCATACATGTCAAGCAGAGTGCCTCCTTGGCCCTCTTCAATAGGAACCTTGATGAGTGCTAGCTGCCCTGGAACCTATCACGATTCCCACATTTGGCATCTGATGCAGCTGTACCAGAGATTTGCCAATGGGGACATCCCCTATGGTCACCTAGTGGGGGATGCTGGTTACACACTGGAGCCATGGCTGATGACACCCATCAGAAATGCACACACCCCTGAACAAGAATGCCATAATGAGGCACATGCACAGACCAGACTTATAATAGACCATGTGTTTGGGATGCTTAAGTCACAGTTCCGTTGTCTGGAAACATCCAGTGGAGTCTTGCAGTACTCACCAGCTACATGTACCCAAATTGTTATGGTATGTGCTGTGCTACACAATATGATCCTGTGGAAACAGCTGCAGCAGGAACAGCACGGGGCATGGCCACACAGTCCCCCACCAATGTAAGGGCTTGCACAGGCACAGAGTGAATCAGAGGAGTAACAACCTGAGCCTGCCCCAGTAGGTAGATGGAGGCATGCCCAGTATGCTCAGGCCATGGCAAAGAGACAACGTATAGCACATACACTGACACAGTAGGGAACCAGGGAATGACACCTCTCTATGACTCAGACATACAGTAAAAGGGATGCCAAACATGACACTACCTGTGCTCAACCATGTATAAGGAGTGTACTATGTGCATCCGACACAGGCAGCCCTCCAGCACCATCCTCAATCCTGGCACACCCACAAGGTAAGCCAATCAACCTACCAATTGCTAAATGGAATAGAATGTGTTGTTTCCTGTATCTATGGTATGGATGTGAGCATACAAGGGAATTGGGTGGCTGAATGTTATGGCAGCAGATAGTAGACACCCATATTGGCACCATGACATCTGTAACACATACTCGAGTCACCATGGTAGCCAGTACTATGCAGGGTGACAAGACCCACTGCAGGAAATGTGCTAGGTGACATGTGTGTCGATATGACTCACACATGCCAGTCAAGGAGGTTCACATACCCAACAACAGTCTCAGCCAGCAGGACAGGTGTAGACAAACCCAAACAGAGCCTGTACTATCGTCTCTGAATGATGCCTATGAGTAACCCCCCCCCCCAGCCTACACAGACAGACTACAGCAGGTCAGGCAATGGGATGTTAGTTCTGAAGGGTAGGAAGTCAGACACTAATATGTAGGGCAACCAAAGCTAAGACCTGTAGTACACTGATATGCCTCTAGTCAGTATGATAGGTTAGAATACAGAATGAAATGGAGTACCTGACATACCAGTACAGTCATAGCAAATATTTGCATGTGCCAGGTGTGCCCCCCATCCTATACAGATATGTATAAACAGTAAGGTGTGCCCCCCAATCATGTGTAGAAATGTAGAAACAGTCAGGTGTGCCCCCCAATCCTGTATAGAAATGTAAAAACAGTCAGGTGCCCCCCCCACAACCCTATGTAGAAATGTAGTAACAGTCAGGTGTGCCCCCCCACTCACATGTAGACATGTAGAAACAGTCAGGTGTGTCCCCCAATCCTGTGTAGAAATGTAGTAACAGTCAGGTATGCCCCCCCAATCCTGTGTAGACATGTAAAAAACAGTCAGGTGTGTCACCTCACAGTCCTATGTAGAAATGTAGTAACAGTTAGGAGTGCACCCCCATGCCTACATAGATGTGGAAACAGACAAGACTGCCCCTTCCCTCAATCCAGTGTAGAAATGTAGTGACACTCAGGTGTACCCCCCCCCAGTCTTGTGTAGAAATGTAGTAACATGAATGAGTAGGTATAATACCAGTGGAGCACAGTTGGCCAGAGGTGGCCAAGGTAGCAGGATAGGTTGTAGCATTTTCACAATATGCAAGTCTGTGTGTGTTAGGATGGTGTGTGTTTCATAATGTGTGAGAGTGGTCAGTATGTATGCATGTTGAGGTAAAACCTGGTGGCCATTGCCCACTACTGCTGATAACAGGGACAAGCCCTCACGACTGCAGTGCCAAAGACAATCCCCACCAGTATAACACATGCTAGCAGTAAGCCATTGTAAATTTATGGTGGTAATATGCGTCACCATCTGAAAGACTGACATGGCATGGCTGTTGGGCTAGATATACAATCAATACACAGGGGAAAGTACCCCAGACATACAGTATATATTGTGTCACTGTGAAATGGTGACACCCTTGGATTTGTACATATAGGTTTGCATCACAATAGCAGGACCTGTAGTAGGGGATACCGGTGATGTCTGCCTAAATACCTGAAGATCACAAAGAAGGTCGAACTGATGTATTGGGAATCAGCAGATGTACCTGCACATGCCAGCATAACTGTAATGCCCCATGCATATCTGTGTGTCAGATGCAAGTAGTGTCCAAAGCATACATGCACTCAGCCATGCAAACACCACCCACAGCCACCTCTCAGGCAATATCCCTGCTGTAGGGAATGGGTACAGTACAACCCCCATCTGTATATGGCAATAGCAGAAGACTGCAGCATGCAGTGCAGGTGTCCCATGTAGGTGTGTCCCTAGCTGTAGGTAGCAGTCTGCCAGCATCCACAACACCTGATCAAGACTGATAGAAAGTATTGGCATGAACAACTATCACATCTACCCTGTTGCCCCAGGGGAATATACTGTATGCTGGTCTGGGACTGTAGGACTGACCAAATGCAACGGCCTGCCACATCTGGCTTGCATCAACACCTAATGCCCCAGAGGTGCCTGCCAAAGGCCTGTGTCTCACATGTACTGCCAATGCATGTTATGTCATGAACACCCAAATAACAACATAACACACTCCATGTAAGTCATATCCAAGGCCATGTGGACAAACCACAGTAATATGTCCACCATGTCCCACTGCATGAACTGTGGACTAACACTAACACTCACCTGTGATGTGGTGATACCCTTAGGGAAAATATCAGAGAATGTATGCAGAATGTATGGAAGAGGTTAGAATAACAGAAGGGGTTGTAGGAGCACGGGTAGCATGGCATGTGCAGGGTCCGACACCAAGCTGTGTGCACACTATCCATGGCTGCAAACACATAAATGGGTGGCTACACACCTGGCCGTACACCACAGTAGGGTAAATGTTCTGGGCCATGGCCCCTGCCTCTGGATAACATGTGCAAATCTGTACAGCTGTGAGGCATTGCCACAGCAAGATAAGGCCATACTGCCATGTTGATGGGCGGACAAGTATGAGATCCTCTGCCAGCACTGTACCAAGGTGCTGAACTGGATACACAAACCCAGCACCAAGTGTCTGCAGCTCCCCCTCCAGAATGGTATAACTTACCAAGAATACATAGGTGTTTTCCCACAATACTGGCCACAGCTGCAGTCTGCCTTGTTCCCAAGTCATCACTGTGAGCAAGAATGTCCACCTGGCAGTACATGAGGACAGAAAACATCACTGTATATAATAGTACACATATCTGAATATCTCTGCTAACAGCAGTACAGACACAATCACCTACAGTACACACTATCCCCTGCACAGTTTGTCCCCATATTGCCAAATGATTGCCGGATACCTTGCAGAAACAGTATGCTACATGTAGGTGCACAACACAAAGGTCTGCACTTCAGTACAAACTACCTGGAATTGATCCACACATTCAATACAGAAGGGCATACTGGGCATGCTCACACACTTAGAGAAATGAAGGCAATGTCAGCCAACAACATACCGAAAGGTCATACTGGGCATGCTCACACCCTTATACAAATGAAGGCCATGTCTGCAAACAACAGTGGACCTTACATATCTGGCATTTGTAGATGTTAGTGCAGACATCCATCAGTATGCAGCACTCATGCTTTGCCCACACACACTGGATAGGAATACAGGCATATATCCAAGGACAACACACTATAATAAGCCAAAAGTAGACATACACAGATGTGTGGAAGAGAGTGACTGTCACAAGGTGCCATCCATTATGAGGCCTGTTCCACCCAGCGCACAGCCAAATGGCTACAACCACATGATGTTCGGATGTCACTCACTGTAGACCTTAGCCACTGGTACCTGTCACCATGACGGACTATGTGGTGCAAGTGCTAGCTCTGCAACATGACTGTACAAGGAAGTAGTCATCTAGCAGCTGTATACATGTACTTGTGGAATATAACCCTGCATGTGCCCGCATGTGGTGTGCCAACCTCTAGATAAATGGGTTATGGCCCATGCACACACACTGCCCTCCCTATAACCATAGTATGACAAGCCTGCTGAGGTCATCTACTTTGAAATACACCCTTGCGAATGGTGTAGGCCATTAATCTCCATGGTGCTTCCTATAACTGCGAACTGCTGTAGTGTGAGAAACCAGTTAGGTAGGAGTTCTAATCCCAGACATGGCAAGTGTGTGTGTGTGTGTGTGTGTGTGTGTGTGTGTGTGTGTGTGTGTGTGTGTGTGTGTGTGTGTGTGTGTGTGTGTGTGTCACCATCTGTGTAGAGAGCAATGCTTTTTAGGCTAGTCACACTCACTACATCTTAAATGCCCTACTTTGTCAAGGGTGCTGATGTCATACACTGCGAAATACACCTTTTGGAAAGCTGCAGCCCAGTAATCTCTGAGGTGTGTCCTATACCTGTGACTGCTGCAGTGTAATAAACTAGTTAGGTAGGAGCTCTAATCCCAGACATGGCAACTGTGTGTGTGTGTGTGTGTGTGTGTGTGTGTGTGTGTGTGTGTGTGTGTGTGTGTGTGTGTGTGTGCATCACCGTCTGTGTAGACAGCAATGTTTTTAGGCTATTCACACTCATTACAATCCAAATGCCCTACTTTGTCAAGGCTGCTGATGCCATACATTGTGAAATACACCTTCCGGAAAGCTGTAGTCCAGTAATCTCTGTGGCACGTCATATAACTGGGTACTGCTGTAGTGTGATAAACTAGTTAGGTAGGAGTTCTAATCCCAGACAGGGAAACTGTGTGTGTAACAGTCTGTGTAGGGAGCAATGCGTTTTAGGCTAGTCACACTCACTACAATTCAATTACCCTACTTTGTCAAAGCTGCTGATGTCATACACTGTGAAATACACCTTTCAGAAAGGTGTAGCCCAGTAATTTCTGTGGCATGTCCTAAAGCTGTATACTGTTGTAGTGTGATTAACAAGTTAGGTAGTAGTTCTAATCCCGGACATGGCAAGTGTGTGTGTCTTTCAATGTCTGTGAAGGGAGCAATGCATTTTAGCCTAGCCACACTCGCTACAATTCAAATGCCCTACTTTGGCAATCCTGCTGATGTCATTTATTGTGGAATACAGCTTTGGGGAAGGAGTACTCCAGTAATCCCCGTGGTGTGTCCTATAACAGCTTCATGCTGTAGTGTGATATCAAACTCTGGTAGGGGTTCTTTTCCCAGACATGTCGGTTGTGGATGTTTTGTGTGTGTTTCAATGTCTGTGTATGGAGCAATTTATCTTAGCCTAACCACTCACACTACAATTTGAATGCCCTACTTTGGCAATCCTGCTGAAGTCATCCAATGTGAATTACACCTTTGGAGAAAGAGTACTCCAGTAATCTCCATGGCATGTCCTATAACTGTGTAGTGCTGTAGTGTAATAAACTAGTTAGGTAGGAGTTCTAATCCCAGACATGGTAGGTGTGTGTGCCTGTGTTTGTAACTCATATCCTATGTGGAAGTGGTTGTTAGTGTGTAACAACTGGGTTCAATGTGTAGTGGGTTTTGCAAATTTCTTATATGGTGGCCCTAGTATGTATCACAATGTTCACCATAGATGGGTAAAAGATGTTCAATAGCCGAGAGGCTGGGGTGCAAATCCATACCCATACATGTGACATCAAGGTCAGGCAAACAAAGTTAACAACTGTAGTATTACCCAGTGAACACTCTCAACCCATGTGTCATACACACGCACACTTGCTTGGGCAACAGCCGCTATGTTGGTAGTACTCTGCATATTGCCCACTGTTAGTAACTATGATGTGATTGCAGTGGGCTGTAGAGGGCAAGGCATCCTGTCCATCTGTCCAATAGACATGGACATGCCAATAGTGTACCTTCCCCATGTTCCCCACTGGACACCTGCAACACCTGTGATGCCATCAGATGTGACCCACAAAGGGCATACTATGCCTGAAAACATTCCCTGTATGGACAGATGTCGCTGACACCAGGGAATGCCTGTATCATGCTATCAATGTAGGTGTAGGGTAAACCTGTTGTCCATTACCAGTTCCCACTACATGAGGCCAGGTTTGGCATATCTGATGATAATCTGTGTACACAGCATGGGCCAGATACCCCAGGTACAGTTCCACATGTCACTGTACATGCATGTGGGAGGTGTGCACATCCCAGACACTGTCCATGTCATGGGCTAAGAAACACATACATGACAAGCAATGCACAGCATTAGCCACACACATTAGTCACCCAAGTGACTGGATGGTGAATACAATACCCACCTGTGTGGGCAAATCCAGAAACTACACCCTGAGCCACAATACAGACCATTGTCATGTGGGCTGATGCCAAGGTATACCCATCACCTAGCCTTGTATAGCTGTCTGGCACAGTTGACAACTACACACCTGTGAAGCAAAGCACCCATGCATGTCAGTACTGGCACCGTGTGTGTGTGTGTGTGTGTGTGTGTGTGTGTGTGTGTGTGTGTGTGTGTGTGTGTGTGTGTGTGCGTGTGTGTGTGTGTGTGTGTTGTATGATCACATTTACATTCATTACAACCCCCATTGGCATACTGAAAAATGCTGTCCAATGTCGGACACCTCCACAAACCCTTTGCCCATATAACTTCTGTATGACCACTGTGGTGCATGTGATACCTGCATGGTAATGTGTTGTGGCAATCTCACTAGTGATGAGTTGTATTCCTGGCTCTGCTCTGTGTGTCAGTGTGTGTGAAATACTGAGAGAGTGTGGCTGTATTGATACTGGCACCAGTTCATGCAGATGCCACTCACCATCACATATGTTTTGAGGGCTCCTCAACATCTAACCTATGTGGTGCATCTGATAATTGCATAGAAATTTAATAGCACTACATAGTCGTCAGGGGTTTGATACCCTGTGCTGGTAGGTGCGTGACACTAACATGCTTAAGTTTTACTCTCCCACCCCTCCCTAACTTTACTTTGCCTCTGTCTTCCTCTCTCACTCCCTGTCTGGTGGATGTGGAGACCTACACCTGCTTTATTTAGGCAGCAGCATGTCTATTGTACATGATGCGCATGATCAGCTGATGGCCTCTGCATGAATTGCAGCTCTCCTTTAGCTGATTGCATGTGGAACAACTGTGATAACATTCTCATAGCCAATTGCATGGAAACACACTCCAATGTCTAGGAACATCATGTTGGTGTTGAGCCTTTTCATGCACTGTGAGCGGGAACTACATCTGTTGTTTGGCAAACAGCATTACAGATGGATTGGGGATTTACCTCTAACAACATACACTGTGGAAACAGGCCAACACACAGGAGGGGGAAGTGCCTGACTTGACTACAAACTGTAAGTGCTGCTATACTGCGATTGGAGTAATGTTGGTTTAACAGGGTATGTGTGGATATGGCTGTCCTACATGTTTGAATACCTGTCATGTCATTGCTATGTTTATGATGAAACTCCCATCTGTAGGGTCATCTGCAGAAGGGGCAGTGTGTGATGCCTTTTGTTTCTTGTGTTACCCACAACAGAAGGTAGTGTGAGAATTGCAGTCTGTAGATGGTGACAGTCATGAGAGTTACTGACTTCATATCCCTCATAGGACATAGGTTGCAATAAACCCTGTTACAACAGTAAATGTATGAGGTTATCACAGCAACATGTCAATATTGGCCCTGTGTTTGTGCCTCCAGCCACAGCTCTGTCAACCACTGTACATATGCCATGCAGTGCTCTCAGTGCTGCACACCATATTTATTGACATCATATCTGATAACAAGCCAGTGAGATATCAGACTGATACACATGTTATGTATAGTAGGGGTTATATTTGATGACATAACCTGGACATTCTGTGGTTGTGTGTACAATACTGAGGTCTGTGTACTTATGGTGATTGTCGACAGTGTGTGTATTGTTAATATGTACCTTGGCCTGGGTACAGACTGTGGTAGATGTCACTGTTCTTGGTCCTGTTCTATCTGATGTTACATGCTTTTCCACTATATGTTACCCTATTACATGTTTGTAGGACCAAACACACACATGTCCCATATCACAGGCAGGCATCAGACCACACTGTGTAGCAGCCCAGTATATGTAGGGGTAGTGTGTAAGTGGCACATATGAGGATGGTGTTGAACAGATAGCCCATATACTGTAATATTACACTAGCTTACCATATGTGGCTGTGGCTGTGTTCACATTGGTTATGGTTATGCACTTTCACACAGGTGTCTGTTACTCTGGGCTGTGACATGCTGTAGAGCCTGCTATATATATGCAGGTACACGTGTATTCCCCCATAGGAAATGTACGCCAGTATTGAGACAGTCTGCCTGTAGCCTTTTCTACAGTGCTTTGTTACATGCCGAGCAGCTTAGTGTACTTAGCCAGTGAGATGTCATGTCCAGATACTTGCCAGATGTACTACTGCCAGGCCACCATAGTGGTCATGCATGTCAGACAAAGCAGTGGGATGCTGTACAGATGTATGTCAATAACAAGTGGGTAGTATATGTCCATGACACCTCTGTACCAGCAGTTATTATGTGTCAGGACAGACAGGGGTGTGTGAATGCATAACCTATGGAGACAAATGTATACCAGTAGTTACATGTTATACCCATCTACATGGTTGTTAACATCCACATTGCCAGGCTTGGTCCACATGTCTTGCACTAAGGGGTTCTGTGTAAAACTCTAGATTGTCCAGAGTGTTATCAGACTGTCCACATATATTGGCCATATCTCTGCTGTAGTCCACAGGAGCATTACTATGCTAGCAGAGGTACTGTACTATGATGTCCTTAGGATGTCTGTCAGTAGCCAATGGTGCACATGTTAAAAGCAGATGCGACCTCCTACACACACCATGTCAGTGAAGACAATCCCTATTACATTAGCAATAGTCTACAAATATACCTGCAGTACATACTTGACATCGCCTTGCACTACGAAGTTGGGACTATTGAGGCTGAGGTAGGGCTCCACTCCATGTGCAGGACATATGGTGAACATATATGTATATCAAATTATCCATATATTTATATAGATATATACACATATACATATTGACATACATAGATGGATATGTATATATATATATATATATATATATATATATATATATATATATATACATATACAGAGCAATATATGTCTACACATATAACGATAGAGATATATATGCACATATACGTATGGATATCTACTTATAAATTTACAATAGTAGGTATAGCAGAATAGATATGTATGCATATATAACTGTACATATCTACATATATACCAACATAACTAGGCATAACTGTACACATAGGCTTTGCATTCATATATAGCTATATATACATATATGTGTGTGTGTGTGTGTGTGTGTGTGTGTCAATATATATATATATATATATATATATATATATATATATATATATATATATATATATTTATTATATGTATACTCACATGTTGTTGTTGTGTCTTTCGGCTTTTCCTGGTTAGGGGTCGCCACAGTGGAACTCCGGTCCGCTGATGATTGGCAGTAGATTTTTACATGCCGAGTTGCCATCCCTGACGTACAACCTTCAATGAAGATGTGCCCATTCACGCATGTCTCTACACAGAAGATGCTCTAGCTGAGAATCAAACAGGACAACATCTTACTGTGAGGTGACAATGCTACCGCAGCACCACCACCACAGTACATATACATACACACACACACACACACACACACACACACACACACACACACACACACACACACACACACACACACACACACACACATATATATATATATATATATATATATATATATATATATATATATATATAGATATATATATATATAACTGTACATATGAAGAGATTTACACATGGCCATATATAAGTTGCACTATACAGATGTGTATACAGACAGATGTATAACTGTACATGTGTATTTACATGTAACATATATAGACCATATATCTATATATACATATATGTATGTGTATATATATATATATATATATATATATATACATAAATATATATACATGGCCATATATATGTTGCACTATACAGATGTGTATACAGACATATCTATGAGTATACATGTGTATTTACATTTAGACATATATATAGACCTATTATATGTATATAATCATATTTCTATCATGTGTAAACCTCATGGTTGTGTATACCCTCCCAGATGTATCTCACCGTATGTATCTGCTATGTGTACATTATGATAAAACAACATATGTGATGCAACAGTCATATTAATAACAAGGACTACACAATTTAGGAAGTAAAGGCAATTGTTCAGTACTACTCAATATGTGTATCGACAGCTATATTGGTAAAACAACAGCTGTCTTCACAGTGGTCATGGCATAGTGGTAAGTGTTGTGACTTTAGTATACAGGGTCCTGGGTTCAAGACCTGAAAGGGCTGTTCATTTTTTTGCTGGGCAGAACAAGGGCTGTTGGATGCAGAGTGGTTAAGGCAGTTTTGAGCAGCTTTAAGTGTATTTGCATGGGTTTGCACAAGGCTAAGCAGTGCTAAGCTATGGGTAAACGTGCAGGCGCTTACACAGCATAGGCTTCACTTACCAGTGCGCAAGTCAGCTCTTCTGTTATACTGCAGCAATGTTGAGACTTGCTAAGCATGGCTTAACAATGTTAACCAGGTCACACCACCCAGTCTGATAACATAGCAGGGTAATGACATCGGTAATAAAGTGTATGTAATGCCATGTACAGTACATGTGCCTATGTGCTGTCATTACGGTAGCAAGGGGTGTGAGTGTCATGTGTGGGACACAGGTGTATATGAGGCCTGTACAGCACTATCTGTGTGAATGTGTTACATACACGGGTAGTATCCCAGGGTATGTGCTGTCACACTGGCATGTAGTGTATAATGGCAGTACTACTTTTGACAGTGCTTACCCAGGCCAGAGCAGAGTGCTAAATGTAGTACTGACAACATGCATCAGCCAATCCCCCAGGTGCCTCCTGCACATGGCCACTGAGGTGATCAAGTTGACATGTATGCAACATGCATTACAACACATGGTTATTGTCTGTGATGGTGACTCTGAGGCCTTTCTGTTGTATCCCTGGTATGTGAGCTGTGCCACAGTATATACTCCTTACTGGGTAGTGATCCATCATCTGGAAAGTAACTGTAGACTACCGTCTGTACAGCACATGTTACTGAGGGCTTCTGACATGTAGTTATGGCATACATATTTTTGTCAAACATCTATCTGTCAACACACTCATGCTACTGCATAGCTACTTGCCAAGCTGATGACTGTCAGTCCCTGTACAGGTGTGCAGATGGCAGGTATCCAGCTGGGATATGTACAGGCAACCTAAGCATGATTGACACTGACATGTCTGCCCAGCTGTGTAAGAAGTGGCACATATAGGAGATGTCACCCTGTACGCACCATATGTCACAGGTACCTCCACTACACTACCACAGTCAACTGAACATGCTTGGGTACAGGTCACCATCGCAGACAATAAACGTGTTGTAATGCATGTTGCATACATGTCAACTTGATCACCTCAGTGGCCATGTGCAGGAAGCACATGGGGGATTGGTTGATGCATGTCATTCACACCCTGAGGGTCACGATAGTAGGGTCTGTCAATAGATGCCCACTGCCACCTGGTAGGTGGCAGGATAACACTGTACACACAACCACTACATGACTCATCTCCCCTTGGAAAATAGCTAGGTACACAGCTATGACCACCTGTAGAGATGCATCCCTGTACTGACACATGTGTAGTACATGTGCATGACTGAGTATAGCAGAGTCTGTGTGTTAGCACACCTGTACTTGGGAATTCCATGAGGGCCTTCACGGCCAATGCAACATCCATTGCCATAGTCAGTTGTGGCTGCTGCTGTATGGGACATTAGTTGTACCCTGTTAAGCTCCCCCATATTGGCTACATGAGCCTTACAGTACCAGCACAACAGTGTTTTACAAATGGGGTGATAGGCATGGGATACCCATTGTGTTCTGGAATGTGTGTGTAGGTGAGCATGTCTGTATATCTGTAGGGAACAGCATTCAGAGGCCACATACTCCTATTACAATACCCATTGCCACACAGTATTACAGATAGTGTTGTTGCTGCCCATAGGTGAGGCATGACAATGCAATACCCTACTATGTGTATGGCATGTGCATGAGATGCATATCCCTGTAGTACCACTGTTGTGGTATACTATGGGTTGTATCACAGTCATGGCCAATGTATGATGGTGGATATGGCAGAGTGTCATCATGGTTTTCAGGAAGTACAATATCCACTGGGGGATGTGGGTGCTGTGTACACTGTCATTCCACCAAGGTACATCCGGTATATGTCCCATGTACCACGTTATGGTTACCACTGTCACCATCAACCATACAGGTAACTGTTACCACAATGCAAGCCAGTTATGCATGTGATGTGTGCAGCCTATCTGTAACACATTGGACACATGGTCAGGTTAGTTAGCAGTGATAGGCCCTGGTTTCTCATATGTGTGTCTGGCTGTTATGTGTCTGTAAATGTGTATATGACATTATGTCACACTACGTATTGTCCAAATACACCCATCACATCCCCATTAGCATACTGTACATGTCTGGAGATGTTCTGCATGTAACATGTAACCTGGGACACACCTCACCCTAAATGCTGTGTGGTGTGTGCAATGTAAGCCACACACTTCAGTATCACTACATAGCTAGGTAGGGGTCTACTCCCTGTATTGCCAAGTAACATTGTGCATGTATGTGGATGGGTCTACATCAGGTTGCAGGGTATACACATCTCAGCGGGCCACCTGTCCATGTGGCACAGGCAATAACCAGTTTAGTAACCTGTGACATGTGTTCAACTGTATCCCAGATATGTCACAGCCATAGTGTCACCACAGTGACATACCCCATTGTGGAATATGACTGCAGACCATCCTTGTGCTGACACATGTACACCTACAACACAAATGGATAACATTATATAGACCACATCCAACCTGTGTTACTAACAGCTATAAGGCATCATTGCTGGATGGCTACATTATCTGCCATTTATGCATTGCACTCTACTCCCTACATGTTACACTGCAATGCTGTGGTACACTGTTGTACAGTCACCGTGTGCATCAGAACTATATCAGCCTGTCCCTGCATTGATGGTATGGATGACAGGGATGTGGCACAGGTATCGTCATATGCACAGGGTGTGATGTTGGTTTACCAGAGGCCGAGGGTGGGCCATACATTTGACACCATGTGTGTGGGTGAGGGGTGTACTGTGGAGAGCTGGGTGAAGTGATGTGGTGTGTGTAGGTATGGGGTTGCCCTAGGTGTGTTTGCATAGTGTGTGGGTATGCATGCACACAGTCCTGCCATGTGACTGCCCTACACAGGTGTTTATTGACAGCTGCAGACCATAACTGACAGGGTGTGCAGTTCACATGGACTGTGCCTGCCAGGAGTTCCACGGGCACGTCCAGGTTCAGGCCTCGATGTGCTACTCTCATCTGCTGATGACAATTGTCTGCTGGTAGCAGGGCCCTCCTGGGACTGGCCAGGGCCACATGCTCATGGCCTGCTGTGGTGTGGTGTGGACAGCACACCCCCGCACTGCTGTGGCTGCTACTGTCACTATGGGAGGCCCTTGGTGTCCTAGCACATCCATGTTGACTGCCAGCTGTTGGTGTTGCTGACCCAGATTCACGCGGGCATCACCACATCCCCACCACATGTTGAAGCATGAACACACCACGGCCAATGAGGGCCATCATCTTATTATGCCATCTATCCTTGAGCTCGGTATAAGCATGGATGGCACCTGACAGTTCATGGAGGCTGTCGCTTACAGATGTGAGAGCAGCCCTCTGCAGTCTCAGGCCCTGTCTGGTGTAATGTTCCATATGTGCCTGCGTCACCATGACAGCCTGAAACATGTGCCTGCTGGTACCAGCTATGTCGCCTATGCCAGGGGCATGATGTCCAGTGGCCCTACCACGAGCACCCTGGGGCATCTGCCTATGTGGTGCCCTGTGGGACATCTGGCTATGCCTGCTGTGACTGAACACAATATGTTTGGTAACAACTTCCCTGTGCACTGTCACCAAATGCCAGCTGTTCCTCCGCTATGGGCACTGGTGATGGGGTATGCGTAGGCACTGAAACTGTGTGCAGGGTTGGAGTGGCTAAAAGGGGAATGTCAAATGTTGGTGCAATGTCAGCCCCAGACAACCCCACCTGTGCCTCAACAGTACTATCATCATCTTCGGTGACACCAACATCAGATTGCATGCAGAAGGGACCCTGACCCTCCACACCACTTGTGGGGGAAAACAATCAACGCACTTTAAAACCTGTACAGCATTGCCTAACAGTATACACACACACACACACACACACACACACACACACACACACACACACACACACACACACACACACACACACACACACACACACACACACACACACACACCTCTGTAATACCTACCTGCCCATGGCTTTACAGACAGTCCCACGTATATGTTCATGTGTTACCCCATCCTGCATTACACTTGTTAATATACACACATTGATACCACTCATTAAAATCTCAGTCCTCTAAATGCCCACACAAGTGGCCACAACATAAGGCCTGTTGCTACTTTACCTGCCTGACCTGTGTGTAGTGGTTTTACATGGCCTCACTGCTGTCATTCAGTATGCACCCTCTGTATGTCCGGACATGATGTGCATGGCCTTTATATGTGTGGGCTACTATGTTGTATCCATAATATCTCACACTCATGTGTAATGTGTATGTAATGTCCAGTACATGCCAGATATGCTGCTCCTTCTGCCTATCATGTGACAACTGTAATATTTGGATGCACTCCTTGGTGTTGAATAGCACTTCCCCAATGCATCTGTAGTGCTGCATACGTGGGTTGTAGGTGATATCTCTGCTGACTGCGATATTAAGGGTGTACCTGATGTCTACTTTCCCTCTGGATGCCTGTTCCATGCTACAGACCATATTATACTATTTGCTGTCCTGTGATTACACACATGACAAGTATTCCTGGTGTATAATGTGGCAGTCCATGTCCATGTACTGCCTGTTCCCAAAGGGAGGTACAGCTGTATGAACACCCCACAATCCCACATGAGCAGATATGGCCACCCACACAAACACACACATGCACACACGCATCCGACATGTATCTACCTCCCACCATTTCACCAGAGTGACCCTGCAGACAAACTAACTAACTAACCACCAGGATGCACACACACACACACACACACACACACACACACACACACACACACACACACACACACACACACACACAAACACACACACGCACACACACATACAGGTGAGGTTGCACAAAGATAGTACACACAGTCCTCCTATTACCTATCTGTCAACATGCAGAACATATGGTACAGAACAGCATGCAGTTCAGCTATAGCCAATCCATGCTAGCAACAGTATACATGTGTGTGATGCATGTGCTCTGTCACTAGGTGATGCCCCTTCCCCTGGATACCACTGCATCCATGTACACAGTATTGCTGTGCACCTTTTCTGCACCCTGCCATGTACTGTGCACCACAACTCACAGGTGTACAACCCATTTCAGAATGTGTAGTACTGTGTCAGTTATGTCAGCTTTACTTTTCACAGCCCCTATGTTTTTCAGCAACACATACCTGGGATGATATGTGGACAGTTGTCATTGGTGAATGCCTGATGCCTGATTTACAGCTGTCAACATCAACAGACCGTGTATGGCCACTCCAATACTTTTATACTGACAACCATCAGAGCATATCGTGGTTATGGGGGGTGTACACACCTTTATTGATTTGACACACACATCCTTGATCTGCCATGGGACCACATCACCACATATCTTAGCAGTACACGAGCTCGATATGTGACATATGTCCTGTACTTTCACATGCAGTGTCTACAGATTGTGTTAGGTGTATGGCTGCTGACCATAATGCATACAAACCATGTGGGCATATGTGTGCGCACCCTTATCATTACGGTTTAGTGCACCTCTTGTTGTGTGTACTACAGCAGTCACTACTACTGGCAGGGGTATACCAGCGTGGGCCATTTGCATTTGGAAGTGTATGTTTAGTCTCCTCTACACATGTCCCCCTATTCTGCATGATTGCAAGGTCTACTCATGTGCACATCCCATGGTGGTCACACACTGCCATCACTATTGCTGTGTGGGTAGGGTTATGGCTACCACAGGTCCTGAACCTGACTATATGCAGATAGAGCCATTCCTAGCATCCTTAGGATTCCTGCTGCAGTGCACTGGTGTGTCATGATGAACCCCCCCTCCTTCAGCCTTTATGCAGATGCATGACAAGTAAGCCCTACACATGTGTCACTTTGCAGTGTCCCATACACTGAACACCACATGTTGCAGCCTAGACCCAGGTGATAATGTGAACTACTGTAATGCCTTATGCCATAGTGTATCTCTGCAACAGTTGCCATTGTCCTACAGGTATATACACTGGCGTTGCACTGTATATGGGTGTTGTTCTGAGCGTGACCCTACTGTAGGCTATGTCTACCACCAGTATGTTACTCCCTGTGGACACATTCCACAATGACAGGATGTTAGTTAACATGCAGGCGTCTGACATACCCTTCTAATACCCCATCATGGTCACCCCTGTGAGATTGTGCATTTCACAGCAACAATACATGCACATGTACAGCATGCATTCAAGATAGGTGTGTTAGATGTGTGCATGGAATATACTATCGCCATTACATGCCCGGTGTGTTGGCAAGCATCTACATAAAACATACTCACTAGCTACAGGCTGCCGCCTTGGTGTTATCCTGGAGGTACCTACATAAGAGGGTGCAAAATGCAATGTCAGTGGACACACCTGTGGCAGTGCTACAGGGTGGGTGCAGTATTACAATACATCAGTGGTACATTCCCACGATGCTACCACATCTGAACATCTTTTTATCACTACAATGCAGCAACACAATATATCTATGATATGTCAGATATGCATGATCTACCGGCCAGTACAGATGTATACATAACAGTGGTCTACTGATGTGTCCTGTGTACTTACCTGCATGCTCCTCACCCAGTGTGTGGGTGACACCCACCTCCACGAAGGTTTCCAGTGGTTCACAGCTGGCCAGACAGGCAAGTGCCACAAGGCTAGTCAGGAGCTCCTCCACACGTGTCGGGGGGTTGGATGGCATGGCGCTCCCCTGTGGTGAGGTGATCCCCCCAGACTGCAGCAGCATGCTGATGGGCATTGCAAAGTAGGTCAGTACAATGATGCCGGACCTGCTCATAACTGCAGTTGTGCAGTCCGACATCATTGACCCTGTGGACTAGGTCATTCCACAGGGCGGTCCACTCCTGCTGCTCATGTGCAACCCTGCCAAACATCACTGGGTAGTGCTGGATCAAGTGTGATATCACCACATCATTCTCTGCTTGTGAATAGGTGGGCAACCATGCATGTGACATCTTGGCTGAAAGACATAAAGATGGTCACAGGTCTGAGCAACTCATACAGCAAGGTTACCACAGTTTGTAATACACATCTCTGTCACCTCCCCACCATATCAGGTTCAACAAACTGTGCACACAACTCATTAGATATGGCCACAGCTTACCTACCAGTGGGACAGATATTGTATTGTACCACACTTTCTGCTATGTGATTGTAGCAATGTCCCCTGTGTGGAAAAGATCATTGCTGGCCTGATACAAACTATTCACCTGCATGCCATTGTCAGGGCCACTATGGTTCCATATATGCCAGTGGTTTGGTTGCTTTGGGATTGCTGCACATCTGACATTCTGTGTTATTGGGGGTATGTATGCATTCTGTTGGACATGTACTGGCATTGTGTAGAGTATTACTACCAACATATGTTCTATAACAGTGACACAATAACATGTATATGTTCTATTGGCCAGCAGAACCACCTCTTCAAACCCATCTGCCCATGATACCTGACCTCATCACATGTGTGCCCCAACCTGGGGACTCCTTATGTACTGGTCCAGCAATACCATCAGGTGGAATCAACCCAGGGAATGTTGTCCCCCTCCTTGAGGCACACACAGACATGTTCCTGTCCCCTGAGGACAGGTCTAGGGTCTGTTCCATACCGGGCTCCACAGACACATGTGGGATGTGCTACATCAGTCTGAGGCACCCAGTACACATTCACAGGGGCAACATGCTCCTCATGCTCAGTTTCCAGACCAGGCACCTTCGGGACATGTACTGCTGTTGTGAGTAGCAGTGGGTGGGAGGCTTGTTCCCATTTTGCCCATATTGGGGCCCATGGGGTGTCCACATCACAGACCACACACACCATCCAGGGTATTTACCCCACCACATGTACCTCATACCACCCCTGTAGACTGTCCTCTATGTCTACCAACCCTGACCACCTCCACATGTGTACCTGCCATACTTCCCCATATTCCCACTGGATACTTCACAGACAGGGGGAATGTGGTCCCAACAAGGGACTAACATGTGACATACACATCTATGTTGCACACACTGCCAGCTGTGGATATCTGTGTGTATTGCTATGTGTGCTGGTGCCTCGCACATAGCATGCATCACTGTGGTAGTACTATAGGGGACATGTCTTTACATACGTATATGTTTGTGTGTGTGTTTGTATATATGAGACATGTGCATATAGGCATATATCTATATATGTGTTGATATATGTGATGTATATATGTGCACATATATATGTCTACACATGGGTTTCTGTATATTTGTGGACATACATGCTGATATACATATATATCTTTATATATTATATATGTGACATATGTGCATACCTATATGTGGGGCACATTCAGACATCAGCTCCACAATCTCACAAAACCTTCCTGCACAGCTGCATTATTCTGTCTTGCTACAACACAGACTGGTGCCACATATGAACATAGCTTGACATTGGGGGGGTATATGTAGAACCCGATTGCAGGTAACCCTATTACATACCTATGGCATTCTGGCATGATACATTACAGATTAACCTGAATATCCTGCCAGTGGTGGGCCATGGGTCCCATGTGTCCATCATAATGTTATTACTTCCACCACCAGCTATTGGCCACGTAATATACATACTTCCCATTACACAACACACACTATGATGGCGTACATCTTGTCAATCAGTGCTGACCTGCACAGTTAATGGCTATGGCCCACTACCCACAGGAACAGACACTATTTTCCATAACAGTTGTTAAGTTGAACATCATCACAACAACACCTGATGGCACATATAAATCATTCCACATGATCTATCCCATTATTATGGGCCAGACACTACATTCTACTACATGCATATATACTTCACATACCTGTTGTGGGAATGATGTCTTGATGAATGAATGCTGAATAAATGCCTTTGCCTTAGGCTTTTTTTATGTTTTTTTTTTCTTTCTTTCTTTCTCTTTCTCTTTCTCTCTCTTTCCTTCTCTCTCTCTTTATCTCTCTCTCTCTCTCTCTCTCTCTCTCTCTCTCTCCAGTAAATGGAATCAGCTGCTTTGAATAGATTGCAGCATGGCTTTAGTAGGTGATGCACATGATCAGGTGATGGCCACTGCACCAATCAGTGTCCTCCATTTGCTAACTGCATGCAGCTTGCTGTGTAGTACTTCCAATTACCACTGTCATGGCAACACCTACTATAAATCCCTACATCATGTGGGCGTGGTTCCATTACCTTTCCTGTGTGATGGACATCCTTCCTGTGGGCATTGGTGTTACAGACAGCAGGTAGCAATACCTATTACAGGAGAACCTGCACACTCAGGCCAGCTACATATTTGTAGGAGGTTCCAGAACTACAGACAGAGTGTGAGTAGAGTTGTGTTATGCTTTGTATAGTACTGGTGTTACAGGGTTTGTATGTACATGCTAGTTTCCATTGGAATGCAGTCTGTCTGCATAGCTCTCAACTGTGGGCCTATCCTCTTGATTGCCAGAGGTGTGCCTATCATGTTTTGTCTGTCTAACACACAAATCCTGTGTCAGATATTTCATTGGCAGTGTGTGTGTTGAGTGCTATCAGTACATGGATTCATCCATTTATGTTTCTAACCTCAAATCCCTGACTAAGAGTATGTTGCAGACTATCCTGTAACACCAGTGACTTGCTTAGTGTATGGCAACAGTTTTCCACATATGGGCCTGTGTTCCAGCCTCTGGCCTCCACCTACATACCAAGCTTTACACATATGACATGCTGTCAGGTGTTGTTCTGTAGTGGGCTGTGAGTATTTCACTCTGCCATTCCTGCTATCAGTCCACTGCTGTTGTGTCCCCCACACATATGGTGGGGCTGAGGCCATATATGCGTCGGCTTCACCTACACAATACATGTGTGCCCTTATGCACTCTAGAGGCCAGTGTATGTACCAGTGGTATATGGCCCTGTATTATTGAGTCTAGGGGGGGATGCACCATAAATAACCTAGGCTGTTACAAAATGTGGGGGTATCGGGTGAGCTGCCTTAAGGCATCTGGATGTACAGTACCATACAATTCACCTAAATTTAACTTACTTACATAAATTGGGTTAATGCAGGCCTACTGCCTCCTGCCATACCGACTGCTCTGCTTGTCAGTGTGCTTGTGATGGCATTAATTATGCATTGTTATCTAACAGTTACATCCCATTGTGTCAATTGAAGTCTTTACCACCTAGTGATTGTCTACAGAGTATAGATAGAGGCTACTAATTTATACACCACCATTACTTACTGCTGATTGTTTGGTATCCTGTGGCCCAGTCTGTCTTTACTATTGTACCATTTGAAGGGCTCAGCCCAGACAGCAACATCTGTGAACCTTTCCAGACCACTGTATTAGTATATGAATGTCAGTGTCTAAACAGCTATATGACATGGCATATAAAACTGTAATAGTGCACAAATAATCCCCTTTGGAAAAAAACAAAGTGCCCGTGAACTACCACATAGGTGGTAGTCCCCTAAATACAGAAAAAGTATTAAGGGATCTGGGGACCCAACTAGATAGCAATCTCTCCTTTGATAATCATATTGCTAAGGTGGTTAGAAAAATCCTTCTATGTGTTCCACCTAATCTCAAAAGGGTTCGCATCCAGAACAAAGGAGGTTATTGTGCCTCTCTACTCATTTCTTATTAGACCAATTATAGAATACAACGCCCCATTTGGGATGTACCTTACAAGACGCCTGCAACAGCTGGAAAGACCACAAAATTACCTCACCAAGAGGATTACTGGCCTCAAAGAGATGACCTATGCAGCCCGACTAAGGAAACTCCAGCTGTACTCGGTTGCATACCGCTTACTCAGAGATGATCACTGCTTGACATACAAGGCCATGTCCAACCCAGAACTGATGGATATGCTCCATTTAAAAAAAAAACAAATCCCTGAGAGCCACATGCTCTAGGGATATAATCCATACCACAACGATAAATAGGACATGCTGGAGGGATAGATTCCTGACCCAGAGACTCCCCATGCTTTGGAACAAGATTGCAATATACATCAGGCAGAGGCCCTCACTAGCACTCTTAAAGAGAAATCTTGATGGGTGGATGGGAAACAATAAATTTACCTCAGGGATCACTGCAGTGGCTCTGCTGGACAGAGGCACAGGGAACTAATGGCTCTGCTGGTCAGTGGCACAGGGAACTAATCCAAGGGGGTGGCGAAAGCCAACACACTCTGGCTAGGCTTATAAATGCCCTTGGGCAGATAACCTAGTACTTACCTATGAACCTATGAACCTAATGACCTAACCTATGACCTCTCTGTTGGTATATGTTGCAGGAAACAATTGTCATTTGTATGAGTGGCTCATAAAGTGTTCAGTTGTTAAGGTGTTAACTGTAGGTATAGTGGCTGTTCCATATTTTGTGCACCTTCTACATATGTATCTTACTGTACATATATATGCATGTGTATGTGTAGTCACATATATATCCATATAGATATAGATATGTATATCTGTATCTGCATATATGTGTCTGTGTATATGTATCCTGGGGATGTTGATAGCTTCCACATTGTACATTTCTTATGGGAGCCAGACTGTACTGCATGATATGTTGCCAGTACCAGCCTGACACCATACAGGTAGGATGTAGTACTGTTAACATCTTGTGCCCATGTCATGTCAGATCATGGATATGGGATCTGCAACACTTGGTAGTGTATTGCAGGGTGGATGTGTTTGGCTATGGGGAGGGGGTATACCTATTCATACAAGACGTATATTGCTTGGGGCCTCTCAACCCCATTAACAGTGCATGTGGATATATGTTTTAGTTATTTTCCCATTGTTATCTACAGATGTATGTCCATATATACCTATATATATATATATATATATATATATATATATATATATATATATATATATATATATGCTTACATAAATATAACTATGTCTGTATATACCTGCATAGTTATATATATCTGTTTACATATATGTAACTTGCTGTATATATTCAGACATATAGATGTAGACATATATATCTATAGATGTAGGCATTTGCATGTATATATGTTCATATATATTTATATGTATATATATCTATGGGTCTCGGATGTTTGCTCGAATGAGCAAATGTCCGAAACTCAAACGGCCGGGCATACTTATGCGAAAGTGCTTTTCACCGCAGAAGCACTTTTGTGTAAGTATGTCTGTTGCCGAGGCCGTACTACGGTGCGGATAAGGGAAAATTCCCTTTTCCCCACTTTAGTGCGATCTTGGAGGGAGATTTTTAAAGTAGGGGGGTTTAGGGGGCACAGCCCCCCACATGGGAGGTGCAGGGGGGTGAAGCCCCTCTGCTAAAACGTTAATTCAGTGGGGGGTTTTTTGTAACACGCTTTAACGAAAGTGCTTTTTTGATAAAAGCGCTTTCATTAAAGTGTGTTCTGTTGTTATGGATTCGGACGTTTGCTCATTCGAGCAAATGTCCTTGATCCATACATAGATATATATATATATATATATATATATATATATATATATATATATATATATATATATATATATATATTATATCTACATATATAGATATGTCGTATCTGTTTAGATATTAATATATTTACACACACACATACATCTAAATGTTGAAATACATTCTCTGTACTGTTGACTGGGCTGGATATTTTTATGGACCCCGGGACCTACCGCCCCATTAGCCTGACGAGCCTGGTCTGCAAGGCCATGGAATGTATCATCATGGAACTTATAAACAAAGACATTAGTAATCTCCAAACTCTGGATCCCACCCAGTTTGGGTTTGTAAAAGGCAGACCATGTCTCCTAAACCTGATAGACTTCTTTGAAGCAGTCACCAAAGCCGTAGACAAGGGTAAGGTGGTTCACACAGCCTATCTAGATCTTGCCAAGACTTTTGACACCATCCCCCACTCTGGAATTATAGATAAACTCACCAAACTAGGTATAAATCCCTATGTCACAAGATGGTTTGCCAACTGGCTCACTGACAGAACCCACACTGTGAAAGTAGCAGACTCCAAATCCGACTTCAGACCAGTGACAAGTGGAGTACCACATGGTTCAGTCCTGGGTCCTCTCTTGTTTGGTATCTACTTCTCTGAAGTACAGGCTAACACAGAAGGTCTTTGGCTAACGAAGTTCACAGATGACTGTAAAATAGGAGCCATAACTGAAACTCCTAACGATGTGGACATCCTTCAAAAGGGCCTCACTGAGACAGATGCCTGGTGTCAAAGCCATGGCCTCAAGCTCAATGCCAAAAAGTGCATTGTCATCCCCTTTGGTAAAAACTCTGTACCCATGAACTACAACATAGGCGGTAGTATACTTAACACCGAAAGTGTGATAAGAGACCTTGGGACACAGGTGGACAGTAGTGTCTCCTTTGATAATCACATCACCACAGTAGTCAGGAAATCCTTCTACTTGGCACATCTCATCACAAAAGGTTTCTCATCCAGAAAAAAAGAGGTCCTTGTTTCCCTCTACTCATCACTCATTAGACCCATTATAGAGTACAACACCCCTTTTGGTATGTAGCTCACAAGACATCTCCAACAACTGGAAAGGCCACAGAAATACCTCACAAAGAGGATTACCGGCCTCAAACAGATGCCCTACGCTGAGCGTCTCAAAAAACTCCAGCTTTACTCCGTTGCATATCGCCTACTCAGAGGTGATCTCTGCCTAACATACAAAGCTATGTCAAACCCAGAGCTGTTGGACATGCTCCACTTAAAGAAATCCCAATCCCTCTGAGCTACATGCTCTAGGGACCTAAACCTAGTCACCACAATAAACAGAAGATGCCGGAGGGATAGATTCCTGTTCCAGAGACTTCCCATACTCTGGAATAAACTACCTATCTATATCAAACAAAGCTCATTAGCACTCTTCAAGAAAAATCTTGATGATTGGATGGGAAATAGGAAATTCACCCCAGGGATCACCTCTGTGGCTCTGCTCGACAGTGGCACAGGAAAATAATTTTCTTGAGTGGCCCCAGGGCCAATAGCCTAATACCTACCTATAAACTTATGAACCTATGAATACATTAGGGTTATGTATATCTGACATGGCTTAGTTGTAAATCACTTTGTCTGTGGTGTGCAGGGTCCTGGGTTTGAGCCTTGCAGAGGCTGTTTTTTTTTGTTGCTGAGCAGAACAAGGGCCGTTGGATACAGAGTGATTACGGCACTTTTTAGCAGTTGTAAGCGGGTTTGTGCGGGTTTGCCCAGAGGTAAGCACTGCTAACTTCTGGTTACAGTTTCTTACACTGATTTCGCTTCTAAGTTGCGTAACCAATGTAGGCATTGCTTACCTCCACACAAACAGACTTAAACCCACTTACTGCTGCTTAAAAGTGCTTATTCCCACTTACCCCCGCACTAATTTATTAAAAAGGGGTTAATAGGAAAGTGGTGAAAAAAGGAGCACAAAGATGGAAAGACAGTAGGGAAACTAGCCAGGGATATGCAGGAAGGGTATAGGGAAGGTACATAGCTGCCAATTTTTTTTACAGCAACAGCTGTGCAAATACACTGAATTTGGAGGTAGATTTGGACACTCACACCCCTGGGAGGGAGTTCGGACAACAATAATAAGTTGTGATGCCAATTAGACCAGATTATACATGTCCAGTGGACACGTGCGAAATAGACAGCTATGTATGGGGCGAGATTTTTTTCTGGAAACAGACTGACCCCTTTTTTTTTCAGGTGAAAGTGGTATGTTGGGGAGGGGTTGTAGGTATAGTTGGAGAGGTCAGTTGGGTAGGTAAACAGACAAGATAAACAAGATGCATATAGGGGCAGTATTTGACACATGTGGGAGGTAAAAACCTTGATGGGGAGGGCTGTTGGGAAATCAGAAACCCATGATCCCCCTAGTGGAAACAGTGGGACTGAGGTCCCCACCCATGGGCAGTCACCACTGCACCTTCACAGCCCTGAAGGTGGTTGTGATGGGGGCTGAGTCACAGAGCCAGGCTGTCCCTCTAGTTACGACACACGCGGCCCTTGAGCTGGTGTAGTAGATCACCAAACTGCTGGTTGATCTCTCTACGCACCACGACCCTGACCTGGCAACAGGTGACAGGTGCCTGTCCGCGCTTGCTCCCAGGGGGAGCAAGCCCCATCCCTTTAGGCGGTTCCACCTGAAGGTGGTGCAGGACCAACAGACAGGGACATTCCGGGTTGGGCCCCAGACATGCTGGTGCCCGGTGCCACGGCCAGCTGAGGTTGGACAGGTGGGTCCATTGGGACCGGCCTTCCCAAGCATGCTATAGTGTTTAGATATCATCATATGTGGATTAGTAATAGTCAACACCTTTCAGGGTTAGGTATAACAGCATGCATAGATATTCCCATTAACCCAGACACCAGATATGGAACAGTTGCATAGCAAACAGAACACATGCATATGTGGGACCACAGTGTTAATAAGAACAGCATGCAGGTACATTGATGACACCATGCCACCAATGTTGGGATAACTCAATATAGCACATGCATTGGAACCATTAAAATATTTATCAAACAATTGAACATTATCAGAACATAGGTGTCATCACATACCAGTTGGGGTGGGTATGTTGATTATCGTTGGAGATATGGTGGGGTGGAGAGAAAGATGTCAATTAACAACTAGTATATTCCTGTAGTTCACATTACTTTCCTAGCAAGTGCTGTTATCTGTACCTTACAAGTCTTACTACACTATCCTAGAGCCTTAGTTTGGACAGTGATATGTCTGTCATCATCATTACACATGAACTGGTTTTACCTGCAGTATACACCTCTTACCTGGTATACCTGTGGAGGGAATGTTTGTTAACACTAACTGTTTCTACACATACTCCCAGATTCTGGGTTAATGTTGTGCACGTAGCTATCCAACTCTTTCTGCACAGATTCTGGCCATGTGTTGACCACATGCTGGTGTGCTGGGACATATCTAGAATATTGCCCTCTTCCACCTTTACTGACCTGACACACACATATACATGCTTTTCTACACAGTTATATTATGTAGCATAGTGTGGGTGGCAGTGATCAGTGATACTTTATTACTCAGAGAAACTGCAACACTCACAATTCCCTACAATACCAGAGTGAACAGTACCAGTACAGGTTATAATGGTCTGTATTTCTCAGCACAATGTTTGTATCCGACGTACCTGTGGGAGCAATGTTTGTTAGCACTACCTGACTATTGCCACACAAACTTCCAGATTACACATTAGTATTATCCACATACATCTCACTCTGTTACTGCACACACTCTGGTCACAGCTTGACAACATGGGAGTGTAGATAGGACATACATGAAATATTACTCTCCTAATAGTTTTGGGGGTTGCTACAGTGACAAGTTTGTTCTCATAGGTGTTTGGCAATGACTTGTATTCCCTGTTTTCTGGCTAAACATCTAGGATCATTCCACAGACTTAACAGGGGGACAGGGGGACAGGCAGCAGATATGGGCCCATATACTGGACATTCTGGCCTAATCTGTACAGTTGTGGGATATGATTCTGTTTGCAGCCTACATCCACTCCCAGGATTCAGACCATGGCTGTGTCTGCTACAACTTAAACACTGTCCATCACAGTTGTGTCTGCTATATAGATATTGCTGTATATCTCCTATCTGCTTTCTGTCTTATTAATCCCCTGTGCTTTTGCATACTGACCTTGTATTACAACACTCTTATACAGATTTCCTAGACAGTTATATGTTGTAGGAGAGTGTGGGTGACAGTGATGTGTGATACTTCAGTATTCAGAGCAACTGCATCAGTTGCACTGCTATACAATACCAATGTAAACAGTACCAGTACTGGGTATCATTCTTGTATTTCTGGGCACAGTGTTGGTATCTGGCAGACCTGTGGGAGAAATCTTTATTAGCACTACCTGAATGTTCACATACACAGTACCAGATTCCACATTACTATTATGCACATACATCTCACTCTGTTACTGTACACACTCTGACCACAGCTTGACAAATTGGGGTGTAAATGGGACATACTTGGCTTCTTAGTCTCATAAGGTATTTGGGAGTTGCTAGTGTGCCAGCTTTGTTCTCATAGATGTGTGCCAAACAGTTGTATTTACTGTTTGCTGCCTATACGTCTGGGATCATCCCACTGATTTCCCAGGGGGACAGGTTGATAGGCAACAGATATGGGCCACTTTACTGGACATTCTGGACATATCTGAACAGTTGTGGGATATGATTCTGTATGCAGAGTACTACCACTGGCAGGATTCGAACCATGGCTGTGTGTGCTAAATAAACAGCAGTTCATATCTCAGTTGAACGTGCTATTTGGGTTTTGTTGTCTGCATTTTCCGTTTACTGTCTGTGTGTTTCTCAGTTGTGCTACATGGCCTCTGGGGATTACACCTGTCATATACAGGCATTCCTACACATTCAATTTATGGTGCACAGTGTGGGTTACAGTGCTTAATACAACAGTGCTATTACATGATTGCGAATCTACATTACCATATGATCGCAGAGTATAGACATGCAGTCCAGCAGTTAGACCTTTATTGTCAGGCTATTACACTTTTATTGACATATGAATGATATTTTATTTATTTATTTATTTATTTATTTTACATTTGTTGACCGTGCTAGTCTAGCTGGATATATGTCCATTTTCAGTAGAGGCCCGGGGAGAAAAGCTCCAATGGTTATGATAAGTTTAAACAAAGATAGGCAATACAATACAAACAGGTAGAGAAAGAGGTTGTGATTACACTAAGTACACAAATACAATCGGAGCAAAAATCAAAAAATATAATGAGCAGAGTATCTTAAATAAAGTTTTTTTTTTTTTTTGCTATAGTTATACAGTATGCGAGGGATAACATATATCTATAAAGTTGTTATATCAGGTAGACCTTACAAGGGTAAGGGAGCAGAGATAGTAAGAATTAAGGAAGAAGAATAGATTGAGAGGAAGTGGAAGAGTTAAGCTGGGTTGGTGCAGGAGCAAAGCCAGTGTTTGTTGAGATGAATTTTCAACTGTCTTTTAAAAAGTGGGAGAGAGGATAAAGATGTGATATCAGAGGGTAGATTGTTCCACATTTTTCCAACAGAGTTGGAAAAGAGACAGTCACCTGCAGAGTTAGAGGGTTTGGTTATATTAATCAGTAGTTTGTTGGAAGAGCATAGATGTTTCAGGTTGTTGTATGGTGAAATGAGGTTAGAGAGTATAGGTATTTTAGATGGATGGTATAAGATCTTGTGAGCTATTAAGAACTGTTGAAGAATGAGTTGGTTCGAAGTTCAAGCCAACCTAGTTGTTTTAAGTTCAGACAATGGTGAGTTCTAAATGGGGATCCTGAAGCAAATCTAGCAATGTTATAATAAGATGTTGCTAGTTTCTTGAGGTTATTTTTGGAAAGATTAGTGTAGATGGGGAAGCATATAGAAGAGTAGAGATAAGGTGAGATCTGGCTAAGGTGGTCATTGCTTCAGGTGTAAGGAAGGGCTTGATTCTGTATAGGGATCCGATTTTTTATTAACTAATTTAATAGTGTTGTTGATGTGAGAGTCAAAGCTGAGATTATTGTCAGTAGTTATTCCTAATAGTTTAGTAGTTGAGTCTGGAGAAATAAGGGTGTTGTCAGTGG
Organism: Protopterus annectens; assembly: GCF_019279795.1. Taxonomy (NCBI): domain Eukaryota; kingdom Metazoa; phylum Chordata; order Ceratodontiformes; family Protopteridae; genus Protopterus; species Protopterus annectens. The sequence continues at coordinate 823,068,269 of NC_056730.1, forward strand.
GAGTAAGAGTTAAATTGAGTGGGGTAGTTTTATGAAAAGGTGAGAACAATAGCAGTTTGGTTTTCCTGGCATTAAGGAGTAGGCAACGGTCGCAGAACCATTGTTCAACAGTGGTAAAAGCTTTTTGGGTGAGTGACTGGAGTTCATTTAGTGAATTAGCAGTGCAGATTATAGTAGAATCGTCTGTGTATTGTATGCAGGTTGAGTTTGAGATAGCTGATTGGGGTCATTAATAAAGATAGAAAATAGATGGGGGCCGAAGATAGAGCCTTAAGGTACACCTAAAGAAATAGGAAGGAGATTAGATAATACATTTTTCCAGAGAACTGCTTGCTGACGGTTTTCTAGGTAAGATGTAAACCAAGTTAAGGACGGAGAATCAAGTGAGAGAGATTTTAGTATGTGTAGAAGAAGTTTATGGTTAACCATGTCGAATGCTTTAGATAAGTCAATGAAGACTGCTGATGATAGGTAATTATTGTTGCGGTTATAGTTGATCGAGTTGGTAAACATGGGAGCACAATGTTCAACACCGGAAGTATACCCCTCACTGGTGAGATCAGATCACAAACTAATCTCGCTGGAGGTCCTCATCCCACCCCCACCTGAAATAAAAAAGACCACAGTAAAGAACTTCTCGAAAGCCGACTTCACACTTCTAAAGACTAGTGTGGTCTCCTTTAAGGCCCCGAGGCAGTGGAAAACAGTACTCAAGCCGCTGAATCACTTACAAATGCCTTCTACCAGCACCTGCAGGACTGCATGGATAAGGCAATCCCAAGCAAAACAAAGACTCTTTGTACCAAAGGCAAGCGTCCAGTCTGGTGGACCCCAGCCATAAACAAACTCTACAACAAAAGGAGGAAGCTACTACAAGATAGAGCAAAATCCTTAAAAGGTAAGACACCCTTGATCACTATAAGTAAAAACTAAGAGCTCTCATAAAATCATCCAAAGCAAATTTTGAGAGAAAAATAGCTAAAGACTCAAAAGACAATCATAAGGCCTTCTTTAGCTATGTTAGAAACCTGGGAGGAAACTCCCAGATATGCTCAGAACTAGTTCAAAATGATGTGAAGATTACTGATCCTACAGACATTGCCAACATACTGGCTGACAGGTTCAGTGCAAACTCCCCTCCCCAAAGGAGAGATATCTATACCAAGCGATTGCATCCCCCCAAACATCTCCAACGCCCAAGTGAGAACTGCTCTCTCCAAAGCAAAAAACACAGCATCCATGGGACCTGATGGTGTCCCCGGCTGTGTGCTCCACGAACTCAACGAGGAATTAAACCCACAGCTAGGACAGCTGTTTAATCATAGTCTTACCTCTGGATACGTACCCAGGGAGTGGCGCAGTGCAACTGTGGTCCCACTTCACAAAGGCGGTGCCTCCACCGACCCTGGAAATTACCGGCCCATTAGCTTGACAAGCCTTATCTGCAAAGCCATGGAGAGGATCATAATGGACCTCATAAATAAAGACATAGGGAATTTGCAGACTTTGGATCCATACCAGTTTGGCTTTGTCAAAGGCAGATCATGCCTTCTAAACTTGGTTGACTTTTTCGAAACAGTCACCAAAGCCATTGATGAGGGAAAGGCAGTCCATACAGCCTACCTCGATCTGGCGAAGGCCTTCGATACAATACCCCACTCGGGTATCATTGAAAAACTCATCAGCTTAAATGTTAACCCATACATCACAAGATGGGTTGCAAACTGGCTGAGTGACAGAACCCACAGGGTCAGAGTTGCTGGCGCCATGTCAGACTCAAAGCCTGTCACAAGTGGTGTACCACAGGGCTCAGTCCTGGGCCCACTCTTGTTTGGCACCTCCTTTTCCAGTACAAGCAAACACAGGAGGGTTATGGCTGACAAAGTTTGCAGATGACTGCAAACTGGGTGCCATAGTAGAAAACACATCTGACACAGATATCCTTCAGAAGGGTCTCACAGAAGCGGATAACTGGTGCCAGAGCCATGGCCTAAAGTTAAATGCCAAAAATGCATAGTCATACCCTTCGGGAAAAACAAGGTTACCCCTAGCTACCAAATAGGTGGCAATCCACTGAGCACAGAAGAAGTTATCAGGGACCTGGGGACCCAGGTTGATAGTAGTCTGTCATTCGACACCCATGTAGCTAAAGTAGTTAGGAAGACCTTCTACATTGCCCACCTTATCATGAAGGGATTCTCATCTAGATCAAGGGAGGTCATAGTCTCCCTATACTCATCACTCATCAGACCAATGATTGAGTACAATGCCCCATTCGGAATGTATCTGACCCGACACTTGCAGCAGCTGGAGAGGCCACAAAAGTTCCTCACCAAAAGGATAAAGGGTCTCAAACATCTGTCCTATGCTGCCCGACTGAAAGAACTCCAGCTCTATTCAGTAAACACCACTTGCTCAGAGGTGACCTTTGCCTAACATACAAGGCCATGTCAAACCCAGATTTGATGAATATGCTTCACCTCAAAAATCTAGATCCGTCAGAGCCACAAGGCGGGAGACTTAAACCTCGACACGGCTATTAATAGGGCGTGCTGGAGGATAGATTCATCACCCAAAGACTCCTATGCTGTGGAATAAAATCCCGGTATATGTGAGGCAGAGCACCTCGCTGGCCTTGTTCAAGAGAAATCTTGACCAATGGATGGGAGATCACAGATATACCCCAGGGATTACCTCAGTGTCACTGCTCAACAGAGGCACAGCAAAATAATGGGTATGGTTCCCCATACTAAAGGGGTGGCGTAAGCCACAAAACTATGGGCTAGGCTTGTAAATGCCCTCGGGCAGATAGCCTAGTATGAACCTATGAACCTATGAACCTATAAAGGAGAGTAGTGCAGTGGTAGTGCTGTGGGAGGGTCTGAAACCATGCTGACAGTTAGCAAGTAGGTTGTGATGTAGAAGGTGGTTAAGAAGTTGCTTGTGGATATATTTTGCCATGATTTTAGCTATAGGTGATAGAAGTGCTATGGGACGAAAGTTAGAGAGGTCATTAGACTTACCTCCTTTGTTGTAGAGGGATGATGTGAGATATCTTCCAGATAGAGGGGAAAATTCCTTCATTTATGGATCTATCTATCAGTATAGAAATGGGATAGGAAATAGCATTGGCTCCTATTTGTAAGAACTCAGCAGGAAGTTTGTCTGCAGAGGGGGTGGTAGGTCTTAGTTTTTTGAGCAGTGATAAGATGAAGGTTGATACAGGTTGGAAATGAAAGGAAGGAGATGCATTTAAAGCAGGTAAGAGTAGCTTAGAGGGGTCAGGAGTTAGGTGACTAGCAAGAGTTTGGATAGTATTAGTGAAGAATGAATTGAAGTCATTGGCTATTTGTGTGGGATTATCTGGGTTAGAGTCTTGAGGGTTAGGTGTGATAGACTGGCCTGGGGATAGGAGATTATTAATACTGGCCCAGAACTTTTTAGGTTCATTTTTGGAGGTTTGTTGTAATTGAAGGTAGTAGTTCTTTTTGTCTGTCAGGATGGCTTTTTTTGTACTGTTTCTAAGCTCTCTGAAGTTTTGGTGGTCAGTTGGATTCTTAGTGGAACACCATTTAGCCCAAGATTTGTTTCTTAGATTGATTTTCTGCCTAGTGTTGTTGGTTAGCCAGGGAGCTGGTTTAGCTTTGATTCTAAAAGTTCGACTAGGGGCATGGTGATCCAGGATAGATAGGAAAGTGGAACTGAAGTATTCTACTGCTTCATTAAGTGGGAGAAATTTTAGTGGGGTCCAATTACATTGTATTAATTCAGCTAGAAAATGTTCAGAGTTGAATTGTTTTTTTGAACGTAGTGTTCTGTATGTGGTAGGTAAGATTAGGCCAGTTTTATGCCAGATAACATAAGTAAGTGAGTGGTCGCTTAGGTCTTCTGGGAGGATACCTGCTTCGTAGGTTAGTTGAGGAGTATTAGTAAGAATCCAGTCTAAGGTGGTTTCATTGTTGTTGGTTTTATTGGTTCTGTTAGGACTATTAATGAGTTGGGTAAAGCCATGTAGGTTTATATGGGAGGTGGGGTTTGTACTATTACATGAATTTCAATCAATGTTGAAATCGCCTAGGACTAGTGTTTCTTGAGGGAGATGGGTAGAGAGTGAACTGAGGATGCATTCCAGTGAGTTGATGTTATTTCCTGGGGGAAGATAAACACATATGATATTTATGGCTTTACTGCTGTTGACTTGAAGTGTGGAGCAGATCACCTCTGCCTGTTTATCAAGGCAAAGAGTTTGATCTATAATACTAATTTGGAATTGTGCCTTATAGAGAACTGCTACCCCTCCTCCCTTTTTTGCAGTGTGATCAAGTCTAAAGATGTTATACCCAGGTGGGGTGATTTCATTGTCCTTGATGGAAGGCTTTAGCCATGTTTCAGTTAAACATAGAATATCGAATTGATGGATTTCTAGAAGGGCATGGACTTGAGTTGTTTTGTTACAAATACTATGTATATTGAGATGGGCAATAGAGAGAGAGTTGGTGGGAATAGTCGATGATAGAGAAGTAGCTTTATCTTGTTTTTTGTAGGTGGTGGTATTGGGGTGGTGTGGGCCAGGGTTAGGATTAATGTCTCCATCCAATAGTAAGTGGAGGAGTTTAAAACCTTTTGGCTGGAGAAGTTTGTGAAAGATATTGATTAGTTTCCTAGATTTTGGTTTGCTTAATTTGATGTAGGCAAATCTATGGTATTTGGTTAGTATGTAGTTGGGTTGGGGAGTGAGATTTATGAAGGTATGAGAGAAAGTTGATATAGTTGTAGAGGTATGTTTAGAGGGAAAAAGGAGAGTAGAGTAAAGTGGATATTCATAGAAGGTTAAGAGGTAGGTAGTAATGAGAGAGGAAAAAAGTGATAAGCAGATAAATAGTTTAAGTTGTGAATGAGTAACTGTTGTGGGCATAGTAATTATTGGGGAGGTGAGCAAGGAGGAGATACGTAGCTTGAACTTGTGGGGGGAGTAGTAGTATGACTTTAAGTAAATAGGGGTGGAGGTTGGTAAGTTAATTAGTGGTGTTATGTTCTGTAGACAATGTGATAGCTCCTTATCTGATTGGGTAAGGTAGGATAGGGATGTGGTCACTAGTGCCATAAATGTAGGAGTACTGGGGGCGGGTGAGATTTGGGGGCAGGGTAGGGGAGCGGATTGAGCCTGAAGGGCGAACGGAGCAGGCAGAGACAAGAGAGTGGACACCCAAGGGAGACAATCAGTAGAAAGGGAGAAATGAGCAGGTAAGTTTGAAAGTCTGAGAAAGCAGAAGTAAGTTAGCAGGCTAGTGTAGCATACATATAGTCAGGAGAAAGGAGTTAGGTTACTGTAAGGTGCTTAGACTTGTAAGAGAGTTTGGAGTGTAGTGAGAAGTGTACACTGAGATAAGGGTAGGGAGATGCAGAACAGGTTCTAGGAAGAGAAGAAGCTAAAAACAGAACAATAAAGTCGGTCTGAGAGGTCAAGTAGAGAGATAGTTGCAGAGCCTGTGATAATGAACAGTAAGGTTAGGCGCCACCTAGTGGCCAGTGTGTTAATTACAATAAGACCCCACTTACAAGAGGGGCAGGCTGCAGGAGAGAGGAAATTGGGCTAATTAATACAAGAGGAGAGAATAGGCTGTCTGTGCACGTAGGCTAAATGCACAGGTAAAATATAGTTGGTGGGGGGGGGGTTGTAGGCTGCTGGCTATCCTGAGTGTGAAACTTGCCTAAGGTAGCAGGGTTCTTAAACCTGAAATATTGGTACAAAGCTCAGGTATGTAGGAAAGCACATACTTTCACTGTCTTAATCAAGCTGGCCTCTCAGGGAGTTGGTGGGTAATTCCAGAGTTCAGACAACTTCCAAAGACTTCAAGGAGAGTGATTTGCTGGTCTTTAGGTACTGAATGTACAGGTTCACCAGGCTGGTAATAGTAGGAAGAGAGAGGTAGTGAGATAGATAGTATTAGGAGTTACAGTCAGCAGAAAAACAGATGGACAGTCACATCTACAGTTAGACAAAAAACAGTAAAATCTCAAAATTGTTCTAAAACATCTAGTCAGTAAGGAAATTCAATCAATGTGAACATATAGAGAGTACATTAAACAACACAGATACTGTAACAGTTCTAAAAATTCACAGGTATTTGTCACAAAAACTCTAATTTGTTTAAAACATCTAGACATTAAGGTAATTCATACAAATTGAACATATAGAGAGTACAGTACAGGTACTGTTACCATTCTAGAAATTCAACTACAATATGTACATATAGCCAGTTAGGAAAGAGCAATGTTAATTGTTTAGTTATATGTCGATGTTTTCTAGTGAAATCAGTTGTGCTAACTTATATGGCTTAGGCAGTAACATAAATTACAGGATTATCAATTGGAGAAAGTAAAGCTGACTGGAGTTATAATTGGCTTAGTGTATCGCTTATTTCAATTTTAGCTACCAGTTAGTATATTAAATGGCAAGGTATGAAGTATCAGTGTGCCACTCTCTGCTAAAGCACGACAGCAGGTGTCGAGCCTTTAGAAGCAGTTTAATAAGCTCAACTCTAATAGGGAGATAGCTTCGGTAGAGTCGGCATTTAAAATGGAAAGGTCATTTACACAGCAAGTTGACATAAAGAAAAAATATATAGATATAGGGCAGTAGTAAATAAAAAATTCCTACAATGGAAGCAGATGTTTTAAGAGCAAGCATGCATGATCAACGGAATTGTAACACTACCTAAACTCAACTAAAAATACGTACAAATAGCCAGCTATAACAGAGCTATGTTAGTAATAAAGTTATGTAGCGATGCTATCTAGGTGGAATCAGATGTGCTTACTTCTATGGGATAGGCAGTACATAAATACAGGGCCATTTATAGGAAGGAGCATGTAAGGATAACTGGTGATGTACTTGGCGTATAGTGTCACTAATTTCGTTGACCCGCCTTTTAGTTTTTTTTAAATGGGGAAGAATAGAAAATCAGTGCAAAACGCTCCGCTAAAGGTGCGACAACAATTGCCGATCCTTTAGAAGCTTCACAGAAGCACAGCTCTATGTGGGTGATAGTGTCTTTAGAGACGGCGTATGAGCAGAAACAAATATAATACACAGCATGAGAAATTAAAAGAACATGTAGAGATATAAGGCATGAATTCAAGAGAAAACAGTCTTCCTACCGTAGCTGACTTTCTATGAGCAAGCAGGGATGGTCAGCGCAGTTTGTTTGCGAGCTTTTGAAGTGGAAGTGATAGACATTAACAATTAAGATACACAGCATACAGTTGTGGAGCATGAATGAGGCCACATAAGTTGCAAATTAATCATATAGCAAGTATCTAAATATAATCCCATGTGTGAACGCTTTGTGGGAGCAATGATACCAGCAAAGCTTTGTTACTAAACAAAAAATGTTAACATCACAAACATTTAAGAACAGCAGCAATAATTCAACAAAAATAGGCAGATATTCACACTTCAGTAGTAGGTAAAGTACAATCGTAATCTTACGATAGGACAAGCACCCAAACAGAGAGCACAACAGCCAGGTAGGTAGTAGGGGAAGAAAGATGGTGTCCAATATTAAGGGGTATATTTATAAGATGAGCAGGGGTGTGAGGGCAGGGGGGAGGGGAGTGAGTCATACATAAGGTATGGTGAGATATAATACTCTTCCTGTCATATTCTCTAGTGTATGCAGTACTTGCCTTGAACAATGCAGGTTTTATACAGGCAATTAATTTACTACTGCTTTTAGTTTTATTTCCTATGACAGTAAATGCATGGGTATTACTGATCTGCCTCTCATCAGAACCTTGACAGGCGACTGACGTGGGCCTCCTGGTTCATGGCCCACTCCATTGCAGCTGTGGGGGACATAAGAGGAATATTTAGCCATATCTATCCATGATATACCTGAGCTGGCAATTATTACACACATAGTGGGGTGATATTTACACACAACTGGAACATGCCCTGTTGCTCTAGCCTCTTGGAACTAGTCCTCCAAGAGGTCCCACTTATGCCACTTCAGGTCACCATAGTGATACCTGACCTGCTCACCAGATAGGGTTATGCCAGTGGCACTGATGAGGTCATGGTTGAGATGGTCCCAGGCCTCTGACTTATATTGGGAGCCCTGGTACTGGCCTGTCAATCTCTGATCATGGTCTTTGACAAAGAGTCCTGCCATGACTTTGGACTCCTGGATGCACCAGTGCTGCACCTCAAAGTGCAAACCTTCTCCCCTTACTGCCGTTGTGCCTGCAAGGGGAAGCTACAACCATTTATGAGATGTATTCCCACCTCTTGGGTTTAAGTAGGGCCAATTTCCCGCACTTTTCTGTGATTGGCCAGTTTTGAGAAGGCTAGGCTATGGGCAAACCTGCTTACTTAGGGTTGTCATTGTTTAAAGGGGGTATAACACTGGGCACATTGAGTTAGCTGGCCTACACATTGCTTACACTTCCTAAGCTGGTATGTGCAATGCTTAGTATTGCTTACATTAGACTTTGCATTATAATTCCTTTTTGGCATTGAGTTATTATTCATTACACCTTATATATAAGCCTGGTATCCATGATTCATGTTTACGTACACTGTATGGGGTCCTTGTGTTTTTTTGGGGGAATTCAACACTCTATTACAATTACACCTGACTTCTGGCCTTACTGCTGTACTCCGTTCACATATTTATGTTATGTAGTGGGTTAAGGCACATATGTCTGTATACTGATTCCTTTCACAGGTTCACTTTGGTTTTACTATGATGAAGACTTGTTTGCTGATACCTAATTCTTATGTATTTCTGTGATGGCTTAGTGGTTAATTACTGTGGCTATGGTGTATAGGGTCCTGGGTTCAAAACCTGCATCATTGTTTATTTTTTTGATGAGCAGAACAAGGGTCATTGGATACAGAGTGATTAAGGCACTTTTGAGCATTTGTAAGTGGGTTTGCGTGGGTTTGTGTGACGTTAAGTACTGCTAAGATGCTGTTAAATCTGCTTACAGAAAGTTAGGTTCAGAATTGCTTAACAAGTGTAGGCATTGCTTACCGCTATGCAAACAGGCTTAAGCTCACTTACTAGTGCTTAAATATGCTTGTTACTGCTTATTGGTGCTTAAACCTGATTACTAGTGCTTTATTCAATATGACACTGACACCTCACATGTGCATTTACTGCAGTACTTCAGTTCATAAAAATATTGTATTTAGTGGGTTATGTAACATAAATATTAGTCATAACATGCTTTGCCATGGAAAATGGAATGTGCTGCAGTGGGACTCAAGCCGGGAATGCCTCCTCATAAGGTGAATGCTCTACCCACTACACTATTGCTATGCTGATTCATTTGCATATATCTTCCTTGTTATCCTCTTCAGCCATTTAAGCTGCATTAACTGTAGCTAATCAATGGGCACACCCGTGCACCTACGGTTAGCTTTAATCGGATTTTAAAATAAAAATAAATACAGGGTTTGTTCATTTTATTTGTAACTACTTGCTGTTGTACACGAAGGGAAATATTGGTGGGGATATGCGGTCACCTATGAGCGGTCTCGCTCATTTCTTACCCCTTTCTGCTGTTCTTCATTGTGGGGGCATGTATATTCTGAGAGCTCTGCTCTCAGACATGCCCCCTGCACTCTTACACACTCCATGTAAGATTAGGAGGTCAGGCAGTGCACCTCATTACTATGCATGGAGTGCTGCCGTCCTGCTCCTAAACGGCCACCTCCATGCAGGACTAAGCTAGTCCTGCACAGAGGAATAGTAAATCCGGGGTTTATGTGGCCTGCCTTTCAAATGCTATTTGCATGAATAGAGCAAGGCAGTCAACACAGCAAGCCCTATAGGTGTAATTGCCATTATAACATGATGAATGGTGCTGATGATAATGAGTCAACGCATAGGATATAACAAGCTATGTGATGTGTAAAGTAACAACACCAGTAATATCCTAGCAGAGCACTCCCCATAGGTAATACTGCACCCCTGTCTAGGGATAGTACCATATACATATAACAGGTAACTAAAATGCATTGTGATGGGGAGAGCAAAGCAGAAGATAGGTCATGTATGCTAAGACTTCTTTTTATGTTTTACATTAATTAAGAATTCTATACTTACTAGATTAGCTCAGCATTATTTGTTTTGCACATTACTAATTTAAACAGTTCTGTCTTGTTGCGCTGTGTAATTATTCAAAAAAATGACAATATCATTAACTAGAAAAAAATCCAGTTTGGTTTAGAATCACAGTTACTACTGCTTACTTCTGGTTAGTAGAAGGTTGTGCTAGTTTGCATTCACTGCTGCTTGTTTGTTAGCCAGTTAAGCACTAGTGAGTTGCTATCAAACATAATCTAGTTACTGCATGGGAAGTAATCAACATAAAGAGTATTATTACAATGTTTTGCCCACATATTTAGTGTCTTTGCTTATAAGTTAATTTAGGTGTTACCCATGCACTTATTATCTCTACTGTGGTTTGTTTCCTAACAAAGCACTACCCTGTTACTGTTTTCCTGAAGCAATCTGTTTTTACTAATGCTGGCACAGCATGATCCTACCTTATTCTAAATTTTATCAGGTTACTCTTTCAGCACTTTAACTGCAGCCCCATAATGATTCAATACATGAAAGATGTAAACTTTTACTGAGTTTGAAGGCCTGACTTACACCTTGTACCACATTCACTATGCACCATATGTGCACAGCTACAGCAGATAACACCTCTACAGCACTTAGTTATGTTAACCTTACAAAGAAAATGTTTCCAAAACTTCCCAGACTTACAAATAGGAGACCTCAGCTATTAGCCTGTGCCATTCTATTTATTGTTTTGCCATATATCTCTGCAGATATAAACTTTCCCAAAAGAGTGACACTTAAGGTCTACAAAATGGGCAACCACCTATGATAATGTTGTGGTAAATGGCGAGTCTGCTCTCAGGCACAGTAATGGCACTTCAGAGGGTCGAATAAGAAGAACTAGAGCCAGGATAAAGGATATAATGAGTGTTCTTAGAGCCCTACATTCTAACTAGTATGATTTGGACCTGTAGTGTCCTCCATGGAGATGAATGACCTTATTCATATAGTCACTATGGGAGTTGGGTGCAATTAAACAGCTGAGGGATGGAAACAGTTTGCTATTCTAAGTGGAGCCAGTAGGTGTCAGCGGGAAAGCCTTTTTCTTGCCAGGGATGGTCTGCTCCTCCCTTACCAAAGATTTCATATTCTGGTTAAGGCATGTAGTGCCAACATATTGCCTTTTTTAAGAAGATTCTGTCAACTTCACATTTGAACCTGGAAAATTATATTTGTTTCTTCATTTAATACACAGCTACAACTCTTACCACACTTTTCAGCCACCAAACCAGGTATGAAACACTAAAGGTGGAGGATTGTCCATATTCACGAAGGATATTGCCGACACCAGGCTAGTTGCCCAACACAATGTGTCTGAAATTCTCCAGGTGCAGCTAACACTAGGTAAGACTGCAATCCAAACTGTAGCTTGCAACAGATCCTCCACCATGCCCCAAGATTCTCACTACACCTTTCTAAACATACTGGAAAATATTAAGATACAACCAAACACCTTAATACTGGGTATTTCAACTACCCTACCATTAACTGGAAAAACTACTCATGTAACAACACCTTTGCCCAACGGTTCTTGTAATTCATAAATTCCAACACCCTAGATCAACTAATTCTTAGTCCCACCAGGGGCTCCAAAATCCTAGACCTGGTCATTACCAACATAGGAAATCAATGCTCCACACCTATGGTCACCCCCTCGTTGGTCAGGTCTGATCATAAGCTTATCACCCTTGACAACCACATCCCACCGCCCCACCCCCCCAGTAAGGAAACCTCCATAAAAAACTTCTCCAAAGCCAACTTCATGCTACTCAAGTCAGAGGTGACAAACTTCATGGCACCCATGCAGATGGGAACTGAAAGTTCGACTGCTGAATCCTACACTAAGGCACTGTATGAGCACATCCACTCGTGCATGAATCGTGCCATCCCCAATAGAACCAAGATGCTCTCCTCCAAAAAAAGGAATCCAATCTGGTGGTCCCTTGCCATAAACAAACTTTATAACAAAAGGAAGAAATTGTTGCAGAAAAGAGGAAAATCCCAGGGACAAAAAAACTCCCTTACCAGCCTCAGTAAGAAGCTGAGATTCCTCATAAAATCCTCCAAAGCTAGTTACGAAAATAAAATTGCCAAAGATTCCAAAGACAACGTCAAGAATCTAAATGGCAATACTCAGATCTGCACTGAGCTACAACAGAATGGCATTAAATATACTGATCTCAAGGATATTGCCAATATCCTGTCAGATCAATTCAGTGCAAACTTCACTCCCCTCTTACCCCCTGAAGGGCCCATCTCAATACAGAAAGATTGCCAAATTCCAGTAATAACGGCCACACAGGTAAAAAACGCACTCTCCAAAGCTAAGAATACAGCATCCATGGGACCAGATGACATCCCAGGCTGTGTACTACATGAACTACAAAATGAAATGGCACCTCACCTAAGTGTCATGTTTAATCATAGCCTCACCTCAAGCTTCGTGCCCACTGAGTGGTGCACAGCTACAGTTATCCCACTCCACAAAGGGGGATCCACCTTGGATCCTGGGAACTACTACCCCATCAGTCTGATGAGCCTGATCTGCAAGGCCATGGAACGTATTATCATAGAACTTATAAACAAAGATCTTGGCAACACTGGACCCCATGCAGTTTGGGTTCGTGAAGGGCTGATCGTGTCTCCTGAACATGATTGACTTCTTTGAATCTGTCTGCAGAGCCGTGGATAAGGGTAAGGTGGTCCACACAGCCTATCTGGACCTTGCCAAGGCCTTCAAAACTATCCCTCAACTCTGGAATCATAGATAAACTTAATAAGCTTGGCATTAATCCCTATGTCACTCGATGGGTTGCCAGCTGGCTTACTGACAGAACCCACACTGTAAAAGTAGATAACTCCAAATCCAGCTCCAGAAAAGTGACAAGTGGAGTACCTCATGGTTCAGTCCTGGGATCTCTCTTGTTTGGCATCTACTTCTCTGAAGTACAGGCTAACACTTAGGGACTCTGGCTAACAAAGTTCGCATATGACTGCAAACTAGGAGCCATTATTGAATCCCCAAAAGATGTGGATATTCTACAAAAGGGCCTTACAGAAACAGATGCTTGGTGCCAGACCCATGGACTCAAGCTCAATGCCAAGAAATGTATAGTTATCCTCTTTGAGAAAAAACATGTACCCATGAATTACCATATAGGTGGCAGTACACTAAACAATGAAAGTGTGATAAGAGACTTAGGGACACAGGTGGATAGTGGTCTCACCTTTGATAACCACATCACCAGTCAGGAAATCCTTCTATGCGGCACACTTCATCACTAAGGGCTTTTCATCCAGAAAAAAGGAGGTCATTGTCCCACTGTACTCATCCCTCATTAGACCTATTATAGAATACAATGCCCCATTTGGTATGCACCTCTCAAGACATCTGCAACAACTGGAAAGGCCACAGAAATACCTCACTAAAAGAATCACAGGCCTAAAGCAGATGCCCTATGCTGACCATCTAAAAAAACTCCACCTATACTCTGTTGCATATCATCTACTCAGAGGTGATCTCTGCTTAACATATAAGGCCATGTCAAACCCAGAGCTGTTGGACGTGCTACACTTAAAGAAATCCTGAGAGACACACGCTCCAGGGATCTAAACCTTGTCATCACAATGAACAAAACATGCTGGAGGGATAGGTTCCTGAACAAGAAACTCCCCAGTCTCTGGAATAGACTGCCCATACATGTCAAACAGAGTGCCTCTTTGGCCCTCTTCAAAAGAAACCTTGATGACTGGATGGGAGATAAGAAATTAACCCCAGGGATCTTGTCAGTCGCCCTGCTAGACAGGGGTCCAGGGAAGTAAATACTGTGGGAAGAAATAGCCAGGGAATTGTTATGGCTAGGCTTGTATAGTCCCTAGGGCCAATAGCCTAGTACCAACCTATGAAACTATGAAACCTACCTAACAGACACATGGATTTGCTCTTTTAACACACAAGGATAATCACACCATTTCTCTCCCTTTAATTCCCTCCCCAATCTCATCAACTGTCCAGGAGACAGGAAAGCCTGTGGGAATAATCAAATGAGTCTTCTGTGTAAATAATTGTAAATAAATTGTAAATAATAAAAATCTTCTGTAGATTACTCTATCCAATTATACATAATGCAAATCTTTTTGTAAATAGTTATATCCAATAACAGCTATTCCTATACTCAGTAATGATAAATCTAATAGAATTAACTATACTCTTGCTAAATGCACTTTTTAACACACATTCTTACAGTTTAACAAGCATTCTTTAGAAATAGGTTTTACCTTTATATTTTTCTGTTCCCTTTCTGTATTCTTCATTTTTGCTTAACAGGTAAATATGGTTGAAAATAAATTACTATCAATGAGTATCACAGATTTATGTACTTGTTTTATGACTCTGTTTCATATATTATTTTGTTTTTCTGTTTGTATTGCTGTTTCATTTGTTATTGTAACTCGTGAGGTTTTCACCCTGGGCATCACCTGAAAAGGGTTTCTAAGTCCAGTCAGACTTTCCTGTAAACAAATGCAAATAAAATAAGAATAACACACAATTTTGATCACATTCAGATGGCGCAACTCAATGCTAGAAATTGTAGCAATACTTTGCCTGAACATGTGGCCCTTCTGCAACTTGAACACATGTTTTTAGTAAATTATAAAAGGTTTCAATATAATTTAAGCACTCAGTTTATACTTGTGATCAGAGTCTATCATACTTTCAGACCCAATGGCTACTGCAGAGGAATTCCAGTATTCCCTAAAACCAAAAAAAGCTGGAAAAAGTGAAAATAAAGGCTTAACATTTTTTCACCCTAGCCCACAAGCATGCACATGTGAAGAGAGCAAACCAAAAACAATCTCATATTTTTACTTAAATACACTTTACACAATCAATTAATTTCATTCACTTAGATCACGATCAGCTTTGAACGTAACAGAATCATACACATATGGAAACAGACCACACATCTATAGAGACATAGTTAAACATAATATTAAAAAGAGCACTTTGCTTAAAAAAACAAACTTTACAAAAACTCATCCAATCAATTTCAACTTCAAGCCATTTGATTGTAAGGTACTATATTTCAATGCTACATAGGGATTGTTAAGTAACTTACTCTTATTTCCTCTTACAAATGTTTTAACAACTCTACATCAGAATGTCAACTACACAAATAGCTGACATTCAAAACATGGCATGCACATTACTGAATGCTGAATATTGAAACTGAGCAAAAAATCAGAAAACATGTTATGGATGGGCCCTACACTCCCTGTTTTATATATATATATATATATATATATATATATATATATATATATATATATATATATATATATATATATATATATATATATATATATATATATATATATATATGCCAACTTTGATGTCCCACGTCAGTGGGGAAAGGGAAGAACCCACTCACAGCTGTACATCAATCTCAGAAAGGAGCTACCACCATATGAAGACCTTCTGAATATTCAGCATTTTGTATTCAAGAGTCTGAAGGTCCCCATTTTCAAGTTTCAATCATCTTAACAGGGACCCATGTTTGGATCTTCTTTTAACTTGTCCTAGTAGCTAAAACGTATACTATCAACTCTATCTTCACATGTTCTTTTACATGCAAGACTACATTACTGTCAGGATAATATTTCTTGGAATCTTTCAAGTGTTCTTGTATCATAAATTTTACTTTATGTTTTGTATATCTAATACACCACTTTAGAATAACACAGGCTGGTATTCATAGTCGCTTGAAGAAATGCAATAGGGATATTCCTGATGTTTACGAATGAGTGTAGCAAAAGTGAGATTCACAGAGGCCAGTTATGCCAATGAGAAAGGCATTAAAAGTAATGAGAAATATTATAAAGTATAGTATGCTAATGAGAAGGTTTTGTAATTTGTAGTCTGATATCTGCTTAGTATGCACATCCCTTGTTAAATGCAATGCTTCTCCTTTGAATTTGAAGTTGCAATCTCCAAATTTGCCCCCCAACCATCCCTTCAGCAGTCTGACCATATATGTACAAGCACTTCCCTGACACACTAATGAATTATTTCCCCAGACGACCCCTTCAGGAACATTTCCTAGTACGCACAAGCAACAAAATGAATCATTTCCTCATGCAACCCCATTCCGTAATATGTCCAGAAATACTCAAGCACTCAAATGAAAAATTTACCCAAGCGACCCTTCAGTAAAATGTCCACGTATGCAAAAGCACCACCTAATCTACATATTTTCCATGAAAACTGTGGATTACTGGCTGTAGATCAGGGCTGTTTACACAATCTGCATGCAAGTGAGTTCATTATAGAGTCATGTCTATGAATCACACTCATATGCATACATGTAAAGCCTCTTAACAAAGTAGTAGGTTTCCCCCTATTACTCATGTGTTAAGCTTTTTTCATTTTGATGATAGATGGGCGTATTTACAACAACTCATTTGCATCTTCATATACATGCTCATAATCTGGGATTTCCATTTCCATGTAATGTGTGGATTGTAGATCACTGCTATAAAAATGCAAAGTCCTGGACTGTGAATACCACTCACAATTACACTTTTTCCCAAACACTACCACAGTATTTAAACAAGAACATCTCTGAAGTAACCTCTGTCTTTTCTCATTACTCATTTCTACCACATTTGTTTGCAAAATCAACCAGCATGCACTACAATTCACACAAGGATATATTCTTGATAATTCAGGCAAAGTTTGAGTTTTTCTTGATGCCATTTGTATGACAAAAATTCCCCAATATTAAGAGGTCTTCTATAGGAAACCAAATAATTAGACTATCTGTATGAAAAATACACTTATACTTACTTTCCTCACTTGCTTAGAGAAAAACAGCTCTTGTACTCACTTTCCTCACTTATCTAGAGGAAAATAGTTTTTTATTCAGTCATGTCCAAGGGTCAGCTCCCAGTGTTCACTCCTGTCTATCTGATGAATCTGGGCATCTTGGGGCAATGTAGAAATTGCCTCATGTACACAGACAACCCTATAGTCAGGCACACTGATGTCCCACTCACCAGGCTAAACAAGGAGAAGGTTACTGTCAGCTGCCTGTCGGGTGCCAGGATCCGCCAAATAACCTACGCACTAAGGTCACTCCACAACAAGTACAAATATGGCTCTGTCATTGTCCATGTTGGTGCGAATGACCTGAGACGTACCTCCCTGGACTACATGAAAAGAGACATGGAAGAGCTCTCCGATCTTGTAGCTCAGGCAGGTATGACCCTAGCCCTGAGTAGCATTCTGCCATCACCCAGAATGATGCTGCAGTACAAGGACAAAATGATTGACTTCAACAATTGGCTAAGCTTCTGGTGCTATTCTAAAGGGATCCAGTATCTGTCTGCCTGGGATGACATGGTCGACAGACCACGATGCTTTGCCAGAGATGGCCTGCACCTTTCACCCCTGGGATTCCGGATACTAGCTAAGGTTCTTGCCACCCCTATAGTGCCTTTTTTAGGCAAGGTTCAAATGACAAATTCACCACCGTAACAGGAACAGGCAAGCAAAAACTGAGGGTGATGCTACTCAATGCTAGAAGTCTAAATCTCAAAATGCACTCACTCGAGGCACTCCTTTAAATGGAGAACATCGATATCTGTGCAGTGACTGAGACCACCCTGCACTACCAGGCTATAACTCATACCACACTTTTCGGCCATGTAACCTGGACCAGAACACCAAAGGCGGAGGTGTGTCCATATTCATTAAGGATATCCACACCTCCAGGCTAGTTGCTCAGCATAATGCAGCCGAGGTTACCCAAGTGCAACTAACTCTGGGCAAAACTGCAATCCAAATTGTAGCTTGCTACAGATCACCCACCATGCCCCAGGATTCCCACTCCTCTTTTCTTGATGTACTGGAAAATATTAGGGTTCAACCAAACACCCTAATAATGGGTGATTTCAACTAGCCCACCATTAACTGGGAAAACTACTCATGTACCAACTTCTTCGCTCAACGCTTTCTGGAATTCATAAACTCCAATGCCCTGGATCAACTTATCCACACCCCCACCAGGGGCAACAATATCCTAGATCTAGTCATTGCCAACATGAGTGATCGGTGTTCCACACCTGAAGTCAATGCCACATTGGTCCGATCTGACCATAAGCTAATTACTCTAGATATCCACATCCTGCCCCCACCCTCCATTAAGGAAACCATGGTAAACAATTTCTCCAAAGCCAAGTTCATGCTTCTTAAGACAGAAGTGGTGAACTTCATGACACCCATGCAGATGGACAATACAGTTATGTCTACTGAATCCTACACAATTGCACTTTATAAGCACTTACATGAGTGCATGGATCATGGTATCCCAAACAGAACCAAGATGCTATCCTCCAAAAAAAGGAAGCCAATCTGGTGGTCCCCTGCCATAAACAAACTGCACAACAGAAGGAAGAAACTGTTGCCAAAGTGAGTAAAATCCCATGTCAGCCTCAGTGAGAAGCTGTGATCCCTGATAAAATCCTCCAAACCTAGTTACGAAAACAAAATCACCACTGATTCTAAAGACAACCACAAAGCATTCTATAGCTATGTCAAGAATATCAATGGCAACACTTAGATCTGCTCTGAGTTACAGCACAATAGCACTAAATATACAGACCCAACTGATATTGCCAACATCCTGGCAGATAGGTTTAGTGCTAACTTTACCCCCCTCTCACCCCCTAAACAGCCCATCTCTATACCTGAAGAATGCAAAGTACCTGTAATCATGACTGCACAGGTAAAAACCACACTCTCCAAAGCCAAGAACACAGCATTCATGGGACCAGACAACATCCCAGGCTGCGTTCCACATGAACTACAGAACGAACTGGCACCCCACCTGAGTACCATGTTCAATCATAGCCTCACCTCAGGCTTTATGCCTGCTGAATGGCGCACAGCAACAGTTATCCTACTGCACAAGGGGGAAGCCACCACAGATCCTGGGAAATACCGCCCCATTAGCCTGATAAGCCTGGTCTGCAAGGCCATATAATGTATCATCATGGAAATTATAAACAAAGACATTGGTAATCTCCAAACTCTGGACCCCACCCAGTTTGGGTTTATAAAAGGCAGATCATGTCTCCTAAACCTGATAGACTTCTTTGAAACAGTCACCAAAGCCGTAGACAAGGCTAAGGTCGTTCACACAGCCTATCTAGATCTTGCCAAGGCTTTCAACACCATCCCCCACTCTGGAATTATAGATAAACTCACTAAACTAGGTATAAATCCTTATGTCACAAGATGGGTTTCCAACTGGCTCACTGACAGAACCCACTCTGTGAAAGTAGCAGACTTCAAATCCGACTTCAGACCAGTGACAAGTGGAGTACCACAGGGTTCAGTCATGGGTCCTCTCCTGTTTGATATCTGCTTCTCTGAAGTACAGGCTAACACAGAAGGTTTTTGGCTAATGAAGTTCGCAGATGACTGCAAACTAAGAGCCATAATCGAAACTCCTAACGATGTGGACATCCTACAAAAGGGCCTCACTGAGACAGATGCCTGGTGTCAAAGCCATGGCCTTAAGCTCAATGACAAAAAGTGCATTGTCATCCCCTTTGGTAAAAACTCTGTACCCATGAACTACAACATAGGTGGTAGTATACTTAACACCAAAAGTGTGATAAGAGACCTTGGGACACAGGTGGACAGTAGTCTCTCCTTTGATAATCACATCACCACAGTAGTCAGGAAATCCTTCTACATGGCACACCTCATCACAAAAGGTTTCTCATCCAGAAAAAGAGGTCATTGTTCCCCTCTACTCATCACTCATTAGACCCATTATAGAGTACAACACCCCTTTTGGTATGTATCTCACAAGACATCTACAACAACCGGAAAGGCCGCAGAAATACCTCACAAAGAGGATTACCGGCCACAAACAGCTGCCCTACATAGGCTGTCTCAAAAAATTCCATCTTTACTCCATCATATATCGCTTACTCAGAGGTGATCTCTGCCTAACATAGAAAGCTATGTCAAAGCCAGAGCTGTTGGACATGCTCCACTTAAAGAAATCCCAATCCCTCTGAGCTACATGCTCTAGGGACCTAAACCTTGTCACCACAATAAACAGAACATGCCAGAGGGATAGATTCCTGTTCCAGAGACTTCCCATACACTGGAATAAACTATCTATATCAAACAAAGCTCCTCATTAGCACTCTTCAAGAAAAAATCTTGATGATTGGATGGGAAATAGGAAATTCACCCCGGGGATCACCTCTGTGGCTCTGCTTGACAGTGGCACAGGAAAATAATTTTCTTGAGTGGCAAAAGCCAGGGAACCTTTTTGGCTGGGCTTGTATAGGCCCCAGGGCCGATAGCCTAGTACCTACCTATGAACCTATGAACACAATATAAAATTATCTAGTATATAGTGAGATGTATATGGTGCTGAGCAGACATATAAAATGCATCAAAATCTTATGTATCTTATGTACAATACCCTTGATTCCTACTGCAAATTCTATTCCTGCTAAGACTAATTATTTTGTAAAAAAAAAAAAAAAAAAAATATTATTTTGTAACAACTGCTTTTTATGTAATAACTTTTTTTTACTTTTTGCACATTTTATCAGCTACTATTTTTATCTGTTATTACTCTTAAAGTATGTATGTATTATTATTATTTCTTGGAGCTTTTCTCCCTGGGCCTCTACTGAAAATGGACATGCATCCAGCTAGACTAGCCCGGTCAACAAATGTAAAATAAAAATAAAATAAAAAAATATAAACCAAAGAGGCATCACAATGGTACTAGGTTATCACTTTTGTATTTGTTGCACAGACTTCCTTAGAAATGAATAAACTGTTAACGAAGTCAAGTATTTAAAACCTAGCCAGATCACCTGATCACCTCCGTAAACATACACACACACACACACACACACACATATATATATATATATATATATATATATATATATATATATACACACACACACACACACACACACACACACACACACACACACACACACACACACACACACACACGCACACACACACACACACACACACACACACACACACACACCACACACAACATATTAAAGCTTAGTGAACTTACTTCGTAGATCTATACTTTAAAATGCTTCTAATACTCACATTTTCACTCAACCCTGATGTGTTGATGTGAGTTATTACCAGTTGTGCTAGGGAGAATAAGGCAGTGCATGTTTGGCATATGCCAGCATGGCTGGCTGGAGGTCTGTGGGTGGTTTTGTGTCATTTGACTGTCATGCTGACTTGTACAGATGCTTGTGTTAAAAAGGTATCAACAGTGTTATTATAGCTGATTAAAGTTTATGTTTAAATAAAGAATTCTGGAAGGGAAGAGTGCATGTTTTTGAAGTTGTTCTATAGCTTTCAGATACTGAAAAAGATCTTGACAAGGCACTGAGTGTGTATTGTACCAGAGTCAGGTGATCAAATGTGGTGTCATTCCATAACTGACACTAAGAGGATGAAACTCTCACAACAGCTTGCTGTGTTTTCTTTAGAACCTGATATAATGATCTATGTCAGTTATCACAGTCACTTAGTTTAGTTGAGTTTAGTTCAGACTGTTAGAAGCTCATTACCTTGCCTTGTAGAAGTAAGCATCTCAGCATCTATCTTGTCTTGCTGTATTAATTAAGTTAGATAGGGAACAGTTATTCTTCAGACAGTCAGGGAATATAGTGAGATTAGTTTAGTAGTGTTTTTTCTGAATCTGTTTGCATCTGTCCAACTGTGTTATTTTTATTGCTCCTGTGATTGAAACTCTGATATTTAATGTATTTTGACATTTAGTATTCTCGTGTTTTCTATTTTATTATTTATTATTAAATATTTTTATATCTTTCATTGTGGATGGCCTTTTAGAGTATATTTTTAACATCTTGAGATTAGCTGTGCTTATTTTAGTGATTCCTTGGCCACTCCAAAAAGTCCTGCTGCTTTGGTTACACTACCATTTATGTTAGTATTGATTTTACTCAATATAATTGGATACCCTTGTGAGAGCCTGCCAGTGGTTGACTGGTGGCAGCAACATTACCTTATAGTCTGGGCAGAAGGGGTACAACTAATAAATCTGTATCAGCCTTTCCCAGGAGTGTGTGTGTGTGTGTGTGTGTGTGTGTGTGTGTGTGTGTGTGTGTGTGTGTGTGTGTGTGTGTGTGTGTGTGTGTGTGTGTGTGAAAATCAAATATCCAAGTATGGGTGTATCAGCTGTTTGCAACTGGGACACAATGCTCCAAAGTGAGCCTGGTTTGTGATCTGGAGAGACAGAGAGTCCAGCCCCAGTGGAACATGTTCCCTGTGTGCTCTGGGGGGAAATTGTGTTTAATGCAGAGAGCTGCATTTGAAAATACTGTGTAAATCCATTACTGTTTTTAGTGACTGTCTCTCACTGGTGTTAGTGTTGAGGATTGAGGCTCCTTGGCTACTGGCTAGGATAAAAATAGGCTGTCACTCCTGGTTTATTACAAGCATTCATTAAAAGCTACCAAATTATTTCCATTCTCCAGATTAATCAGTGCAAGAAAAGAACTAGTCAAGCTAGAGTTTTCACTGTATGATACATTGAACCTCCTGAAATAAAGGCCCATGGATACATGCAAATGAACCCTTAAGGACATCAAGTATTCCAGCTAAATGGTTTCTGAATGTTCATGACTTAAAAGTCCATGAATCTTTAAGAATATGTCTCATTGTTTGTATAACCTTTTTAGTTTTCCATGGATGCATTTGGCAAACAGTTCCAATCTCAAACCTGCTACAGTCACAATAGATCTCAAAGTTGGATCCAACTCATTGGAATGTATTTTGGGTATGTCAAAGATGACAGGAATAATAGGATCTTCTACTCTGAGATATCTATACAATTCATCAGTTAAAATACTGTTAACAGACATATTATTCAGCATCAAATCAATTGCTTTGTAAGCCTCACATGTCATTCAATAACACTTGTAGGTCTTGTTCACTATCCATAAGAAAATTCAACATCCTAACAGAATTATCCATCCAGTCCAAGACTGCCATCCCCACCCTCTTTGTCTGGTTTCATTAATCTTATAGATTTATTAAACAAAATTTCTGATGAAATGTCCATTTCAGTCGATGTCAAATTATAAAATTTGTGTTTGGAACCTTTCACATTCAGTTCTCTTAGATCTTGTTGACACAATTTCTCAAACACTTCTAGGGCAGGCTGTAGAGGGTGGTTATGATAACTATGTTGTAGAAATGCACTGTTTACATTCCACTCACTATTGTACTCCAGTCTGTTCTCAATATAAATCAAGCCCAACAACAAGTGGTAACCATAAGCAGTAGCTTGAGAGATTAAATATTTATAGGTTCATAGGTTGTTGTTGTTTCTTTGTTGGAGGGGGTTGCTCTATATCTACCTCCTGACAGGGGGATAAGAAGACACAGACATGTTTCTAACTGATCTGTGCTGTAAATTACCACAGTACTGTACAGATTAGAGCAGTGTGGTGTATGTGATGGCAATAACAGTACACAGGCCATTGACAGGTGGAGAGAATGACTGGAGTTCTGTCTGCCATTTTGGTGGGGTGCTACATAATAACCTGCTCTTGGTGGGGTGCCACATAATAACCTGCTGTCATGGGTATGGTGAGTACAGGACAGGTTGCTGTTAGGGATAGCTGATGACAGGGCTTAAGTGCAGATAACTCTGACCCACCAAGCATTGGCTGTGTATCTCCGTGAGGTGCACTGTAACCACTAGTGTGCAGTGCAGACAGAGGGGACTGAGGTATTATGTATAACATCTGTATTTGTGCATCAGATATGGGATATATAAAAGAAGGTGAGGTGGGGACAGCACACAGAATAATAGGCACTGGGTGAAGTTGTATATGTAGAGCACATGATTGCCATGCTTTAATGGACTCTGTCTAAATAACGCAGGTCCCAATGCAGACTGTCCCTATATGACTCTACGGGAATCATATGGGGGACATGTACTGTCATACTAGTGTATAGTAGGTATGGTACCCTCTGGTGGCATTGCCGCTACTTATGTGTGATCAGTATTGCTGTTGCTGTGTAGATGGTGTGTCTGTCCACTGACTCTAGATGTATTTTCACATTGACAGGCTGACATGGCACCTAAGAAGAGAATAAACCTAGAAAAACTCTACAAGGCAGATATGGAACTGCTACTGCAGGTCCTCCATAAGCATGGATGGCAGATACTGGACATGGATAAGAATGACTTGACCTTCAGTGACAGCATATGTGGTGAACTGGTGGTGGATAAGAATGTAGTTGTTGGCCACAGCAGGACAGCCCATCATGTCTGTGCAGAGTTATAGACATGATACTGCATACCCGGCAAAAGACCCATGCCATTGCACTGCAGAGGATGACCATGAGTGGGGGTCCACCATTGCAGACCATTCTCACTGCCATGGAAGAGTTCTTCTTGCCCTTGTATGAGAAGGCAGAAAGAACTTTGATACCAGACAGAGACTTGATGTTGGAGCTTTCTTGCGGATGCATCAGGGTGGTTTTACCTTATGATAGCAATGCCATTTAGTGCTACACCTGTGCCATAATATAATGGATGCTCAACCCTGCCATACATCGTCTACATGCACATCTGGGATGCAGCATTGCTGGCAAGGTTTATTTATTTGCATTCTTTACATAGCTGTTATAAGTCCATTGGTACATCATAGGGTGCAGGGACTGTCACATGGCAGTGATTTTTCCAAAGATGTTTATCTGTATGCTTTCAAAGGTATGATGATTGGGGGGTTATCCACCATAAAGCAGGGCGTGCCTGATATTGGTGCTGCATCGGATACTGATAGTGGTGGCAGTCTTATAGTAGCTCAGTCTGGGGGCACAGTGCCAGTGTCAGAACTGGTGATGGTGGAGGGTAAAATGCCACTCACATCCAATGACACAGATCAATTGCCTGGGGAATATGTCCCATCTCTCTAGAATGGACAGGTCATGCCCAGTTAACCTTCTAAAGGTGAATCTTCACCCATGCAACTTAAGTGGATGATGGTGTATCCACAGAATACAGAGATAGGGATTGTGAGCAGTGGTCAGGTGACTGTCACTACCATCTGTCTTGACCATTGCTTGACATGGGACCTATAATGGGCATTACCTGACATGGGATCTATAATGTGCATTGAACATTGGATTTCCTGGAAAGTCATTCAGGCACCACTGTCATGGTAGGAAAGATAACTGTAATGTGTGACCTATGTAATGATGTACATGACAATTTTCAACATCAGGATCACATTACTGATATGGAGGATAGGTACCTGGTTGCCAACTTTGCCTACAAAGGTACATCTGCCCATATATGCCTGTGACAACCCTGTTTACATGGCCACCACTCATCTGTCTCCCCTATGAAAACACCACACAGGAAGATAGGTCATATTCATATACTGCTACTTCCTCCTTCACATCACCAAACTGTGCCATGGCAGGTGGAGCAAGGTGTGGCCACTTGTACATGTGTGGAGATAATGATGGCCAGGCCTGTAGCATGCTTGTGTGGTCAAAGTCTCACAGCTTTGCACAATCCATGCTGACAGATGGTGCCAGTGCCAGTCCTCAGATGGAGCACAATCATGGGCAGGGAGATGCATGGCCAGCATCCTTGTCACGTAGGATCCCACAGCATCTGTCAAACATGCACGCACACAGTATGATGACAACTGCAGGAGCTGGGTCTACTAGAAGCTCTTTTGAGTACACTTATCAAGCAGCATTACCCCACCCTCCACCTAGTATACCTAGCTCCTCCTGTCCTCTAACCATATCACAAACTCCTTTCCATATCCTTAGTTAAACCTCCAAGCACTGTTCCCACTGCTAATTCCTGTTATTGTCACTCTCCACCTGTGCATATTTTGGCAACTGTGCCCTATCTTCACAGATGTGTTATATTGGTAGGTGATATCTGAAGCACTGTGTGCCCAATCATTGCAATATGCAGCATAATCTGGATCATCACCATCATCATCGACCCCTTTTTTCCCCATTTTCTACATGTGTTTGGGGTGTCATGTTAACTGTTGCCATCTCTCTTGATCCAGTACCACATACCTACCATCTTCAACACTCATGCCTGACTGTTACAAATCTTCTCTTTGCAGGATACCCTCATTTCCTCTTAACATTCTTCTACTTTGTTCCAAATCGTTTTTACCAGATTGTCTTCTGCTTTTCTGCACGTGTCTGAACCACTGTAATCTGTTTAATTTGATCTTTTCTGCAAATGGAATAGTCTCGATGTAGTACTGCAGATATTAGTTTTAGTCTTTGTTGCATGCAGTTGTGCACTATATGCAGCCTTTTATCGAGTGCTGTAGGGATATCACCCACCTCTGCCATACATAATCCCCCCCTGCCTGTAGCAGCTCCAGTTTCTTTTGTTCCTGGGGAACAACAGTGGCACAATATCTAGCTCATGGGGCATGTAGTACATGTAGAAGAAAAAAAAAACAAAAACACCACAACAATAATGTATAGAATAGATGACATAAAGCAATAACTCATCCACAATCCATGTTAGACATATATGATCATTTCCTGTGGGGGAAAAAGTGAATGCCATAACCTTACAATCCTGGCAATGTTCACAATACAGAAAAAAATCCTCATTTTTCATGTTCAAGGATTACAGTTTGGATGAACTGTTAGTGTGATACAGTGTAACAAGTCAAGGGTGCTATCAATAAAAGGGAGGTAGGAAAAGGTCATGCACAAAGAAGTTTTCTTTTCAGGGGCAGTCCAGGAACACTGTCAGTTGAAATGACTTGGTCATACTCACAGTAGACAAAAGAAAGGATGAAGGAATAAAAAGATGAACTAAAGGAAGTAGTTCATTAGCAACTCATAGCTTTAACTCATCTCACTATGTACCAAACTGTTGTAGCCCAACACAATGCAAGTTACATCCTTATCCTTGCAAATAACAAAATAAATGAAAATGCTTTTGTAGTTAGTATTGTACCATTAAACTAGCTGACTTCATGTACAGTTTATTTATAGATAAATAAACACACTAACAGTCAGCAAAACAAGGAAATCAAGTATAATCCCCAAAGAACATGGCTCATAGGATTAAGCCCGTTTACTAAAGTCAGTTAATTCCTTACAATTTCTCTGGACACACACACACACACACACACACACACACACACACACACACACACACGCACGCACGCACGCACGCACACACACACACACACACACACAGATGTGACAATCAGTTACTGAACTTTGCATAACCGTGTACATTCAGGTGTTTGCTTGTGAAAAGGATGAATAAATAAATACATAAAACTGACCAAAAAGTGTATTTCAAATTGACACTGTGAGCTCCAATCTCTTAATGAGCTGCCTTAAAGGTAGATTCTTTGTACCTCATTTATTCAGATCTTCCTTGTGCCTGCCTTGGACATCTGTGACTACAATACTTGGATTGCTTCTAAAACCACCTGGACCTCCACAACTGATGCAAGTATATATTTTTGCACTTGCTCTAACTGTTTCAGTGATATTTAACATTTATATGCTGAATTTATTGATTTTGTTGAATTTATCACTGTTTTTCAGCCTGCACTTATTAAGGAAACTCCATCTGTTTGTTACTCTACTATTCTTAGGTTGTTGTCACAGTATTCTGATATTTCCTAACCTCCTCTGATATTGCAAAAGCTGTTCTGAGTTTGTCAACATTCTCCTGTGTCTACCAAAATATTTCTAAGTTTTCAAAGTTTTGTGTCTTGTTAACATTTCTTAGGGTTAGTGAACTTATTTCCAATTATTCCTGATATTGCAGGAATTCTGTTTTCTCTTGTAAAGCATTTGTTATTGCACTTGAGCTTAAAAGCAGCTTGTTTAACATTAGAAGGGCTCTTTTGCAATCTGGTGGGAACACAGAGCTAAATTCAACCCATGCAAGGTAGGAACTACTGGTCAATAACTTATTGTGGTTTTATCTGATTGGCCTGAGGGTTTAACTTTATAAAAGTACTTCATCCTGCTGCTATAAAAGTCTTGCATTTGAGTGACAGTTTCTCATGCTTGCATATAAGCAAACCTATTTCAGTTTAAAATCTGTATAGGAAATGCTATCCATAGTCTCCCACTGTTCACAGCTTCTCCAAGAGCTCGCAGTGTGTAGAGAGGGTGGTACCACTGCAGTGCATCTAATAGTATACTATTAAACACTCTCACTTTGACCTTTAAGTGACTGTCCCCTACTCCTTCCCATCTAGAAATTGTGTTTCCTTGCCTTACATATCATAGGCTAAATTTAGACCTGCTGAATCTAGACTGTTTGGTATCACTGTGCTCTTAAACCAGCCATCTTACATTTACAGGGCCTCCCTGTGAGCTTGTGGCAGAAGTGTGTAGCTTAGGGCCCATCTGAGATAAGGATTGCTGGAGAAAGGCTCAGTTTGTGGCTTTACCATTGGTAGTTGTGTTACAAACTGATTAAATTCACCTGTATATAAGCCTCACATTTGCCTGTTGTTGCACATCATGGATCAGGGTTTAGCAGTGCCATGTATAGATGTAAACACCTGGGAACATTATTTTCCCTAGAGACCTTCCAGTAGAACCCCCCCCCCCTCCAGCTACCCTGCTGAGCAAAGCCAACTCAGTTGCACTGTAAGCAGCATTCTCACACACATATTCCATAACCTACTAAACACCTACTGCCTTTGCTACTCCAAGTCAAACTAGCCCACCTGTTAAGCCAAAGTCCTAAGTTCAGCTAGCCCGCTTACTTCCCAAATACCACATTCAGACAAATCCTGCAAGAATGAATGGGTAGTTTCCCATCATTTCTCCTGCCAGCTTGATTGATATAGGCATCTTGAGGTGAAGTAGCAATTGCTTCATGTATACTGACAATCATTTACTCCTAAAGCAAACTAACACTCTATGTGAGAGATGCAAATACACTGTGGAAGTGGAGTCAATTCTCTCATGTAAAACAAACTAGATGTATAACAGTCTGCCAGCCCACATGCTTCACCTCTCATGCAAACCACACCTCTCACACAAAATAAGGTCATGACACACAAACCCATATAAGCGGAGGTACTCACTAAAAGCCTACCAAAAGAACAGAGCCCTCCTAAATGCACACCACCCACACTCACCCCTAAGCAAAAAGAAACCATCACACATAGCAACACACACACACACCAATGTCTCAATAAATAAGCCGCTAAGACAAAACACATCAAATGTCTTGGTCATAGATGATTGCATAGTGCGACACACAGATGTCCCCCTCACCAAACTGGACAAGAAGAAGGTCACAGTCAGCTGCATATCAGGTGCTAGGATCCAAAAAGGCATGCATGCACTCAAGTCACTCACCAACAAGTACTGTTATGACTCTGTCATAATCCATGTTGGAGTGAACAACTTGAGACATATGTCTCTGGACTATATGAAGAGAGACATGATGGAACTATCTGATTATGTGTCCCAGACAGGTATGTCCCTAGCTGTACGCAGTATCCTACATTCTCACCAGATGATGCCACAGTATAAAAAAATGACTGACTTCAATAATTGACTTAGCTTCTGATGTCAGTCCAGGGGGATTCAGTATCTGTCAACCTGGAAGGATATGGTAGACAGACGCTGCTGCTCTGCTATAGATGGTCTGCACCCATACCATCTAGGCTTTCAGATACTGGCAAAGGCCCTTGCCTCCCCCATAAAACCTTTTTTAGGCAATGTCAAAACAGAAAATTTTCCAACATAACAAAATCTAATCAAGACAAACTCAGGCTCATGCTGCTTAATGCTATGAGTTTAAACATGAGACTGCACTCCCTGGAAGCACTCCTCACCTTGGAGGATGCTGACATCTGTGCAGTTGCTGAGACATGATTCAAGGCCTCTGTGAGCACCCCAGCTGTGCAAGGCTACAAAGCCTTCCACATGTTCAGACCTCAAAATGAACATGAAGAAAACAAAGGCAGATGTGTGTCCATCTTCATTAAAATCAAATACACTTTGAGACTGGTGAAACAGCATGACTCTCTCTAACTACTCCATGTCCAATTAACTATTGGAAAAGTACCATACCACATCACTGCTAGCTATAGATCCCCCATCATGAACCAGGATAAGCACACCACCTACCTTGATTTACAGCCCAACACCTTATTCAGGGTAGATTTTAACTATCCTTACATAGACTGTGAGACATACATGAGCAAAACCAAGCTTGCCCAGAGGTTCTTGGATTTTGTTAACACAAATGCTCTGGAACAGATAGTCTGCAGCCCACTAGCTGCTCTAATTTGTGTAGATAGTACTCACCAACATGGGTGGTCACTGTACTTTCCCATGAGTGATTCCCGTCCTTGTTAGGCCAGACCACAAATCAGTCTAGTTTGAAGTAACTACTGGAAGTGACATTATCAAAAGAACAAAAATTATAAAAAACTTCACCAAAGCTAACTACAGCCTACTAAGTAATCACAGACATCGATGATCACTATGTAGAAGTGTATGCAAATGCCTGTGCGAACACTTAAGTGACTGCATAAACTCTGCTGTACCTGACCCGATCAAAACCAATAAAACAATTATGATTAATACAATACAATTCCAATACTATTACAAAATAACTAAAATGCAGGAATAAACTAGATTCAAGTAGTACATTTAGTTAATACAGAGCATA
This sequence comes from Protopterus annectens, assembly GCF_019279795.1. Taxonomy (NCBI): domain Eukaryota; kingdom Metazoa; phylum Chordata; order Ceratodontiformes; family Protopteridae; genus Protopterus; species Protopterus annectens. Next base: position 823,099,191 of record NC_056730.1, read on the forward strand.
CAGGATAAGGTTAACTGTAGATGTTTCATATAACATAATGGAATAGGCTGGATTAACAAAACTGAAACATTTTATAATAGTGAGGAAGCGAGCTTTCAGAGAAATAATGAGTAATGGTGCAGAGAACGTAGTCATAAGAGGGAAAAGAGTAAAAAGAAATAGATGGAGTTGGAGTTTGAAAGTAAGGGACAAAGAGAGTGCATTATGTTTTGGATAGGGGGAGGTTAGTGCAGAGTAGAAGGGTACACTAGAAGTGGGTTACAGAAAAAATATATACTAGGTGAGAAGTGAGGAAAATAAAATCTAGGTTATGAGAAGAGGAGGAGGCTGTGTACTTTTACAGTTCCAGGCAGAGTTAAGGTGAGTATGAAGGGCTAGTTTAAAGGTGGCAGTATTTTGGGTAATAGGGATGCTTAGGGGGAGACTGTTCCAGATTTTAGGTATATTCCAAGAGTGTGGGAGTTGGCGAACTGGTACTCTAGGCTTGTGCACTTGCAATAGGTGGTGGTTTTCTGATCTCAATGACCTGTTGGGATTGTATTGGGAGAGTATGGAAATTAGTGTAGGGCAAGCCTGGGCTTTAGTCAGTATTTTGTGTGCAGTAGTTAGTTGGATACTTGAGGTAGTGGGGAAACTCAAGCCAGTTAAGCATTTTTAGTGGAGTGCAGTGGTGTGTGGAAAGACAACTGTTAGTTGCAAATTTGGCTGTTTTATTAATAGTGTATTTCTAGCTTATTTTTAAGTGATGATTGTAGGCTGGTCAGTAACGGGGCACCATAAAGAAGTGAAGGTAGAAGTAAGGTGGAGGCAAGGATTTGTTAAGTAGGGGGAGACAGGAACAGATTGTTTTGATACAGATGACCTCGTTTTTTTGTGTGTTTTACTGATGTTATTTCGAATGTGTAAGTCAAATTTTAAGTTTTCATTGATTACGACCCCCAAAAATTTTGTATGAAATACCAGTTCTATTTTTATGTGGTTCGAGGAGTGTAGGTTAACCAGAGGTTTGTCGATTGGAGAATTTTTTTGGAGTGAATATTATGAGCTTGGTTTTGGTTTTATTGGGGCTTAAGGACAGGTGGTTATTGTGGAGCCATGTCTCAATAATGGTGATTGCTGCTTGGGTGATATGTTGCAGTTATGTAGGGTTTTCAGCAGAGCAGATATTATGGCAGTCATCTGCGTGCTGCACAAGAGATCATAGCTGGAAGGAGAGACACCTGTGGGGTTGTGTATATAAGGTGAAATAGATTTTTTCAATTTCATGGTATGTTGTCTATTTAGATAAGTAGCTTTTAAACCAGTTAAGTTATTGGGTTGATAGACCAATGCTGGAAAGTTGGGAAAGAAGGAGAGAGTGGGAGATGGTATTGAAGGCCTTGGATAGGCCCAGAAAGAGTGGAGACAATTTTACCAGAGTCACTGGCTTTATTGACTATACCCTTTAGGATATTTAGGCAATGCAAGTACTGTGGCCAGGTATGAAACATTCTGGGTCAGAGAAAGGATGTTATTTTTGAGAAGGAATTCTAAGAGCTGTATGTACACCCATTTTTTAAGGATTTTAGAGGTGGGGGCAGTATAGCTATAGGGCGGTAGCTGAAAATATCAGTTGAAGTACCCCCCCCCCCCTTGTGTAGAGGAAGTATGTAAGCTGTTTTCCAGAGGTTAGGAACATAGGATTCTTGGATGACTCTGTTAATGATTATGCTAATGTGATAGGCGATACTTTCAGAATCAATTTTTAGATACTCTGTGGGCAACCTATCTGCTACATTGAAGCTTCGTTTAAGCATTAGGAGACTTTTTTACTGTTGTTTTAGAGACTGTGTAGAAATAAAACAAATAAATAAATACATAATGGAGTTGATGTAGTATTTGTGAGAAGATATCTGTGATCTCTTCATTGTAACTCATGATGGTCACTGAAATCCAGGCCAAGAATTGTCAATGCTACACCAATAATGCAATTCACTCACTGACTGACACAGAATATATATCCTCCATGGCATGTGTCACTGTGTTACAACACATTGAGATGGACTACATACCATAAAGACATTAATGGGCTGCACAAATAACAATCATACCACAGCCAGCTGTATTACATTCAGTATCCTATAAATATCAGCCCTCTATCAGCTGAAGATACACAAGGCCATACATACACACATGTACAAATACCTATGCAAGACTGAAAAAATATGTACTCACACAAAGCACACACACACATATGCACACACTTGCACATGCATGCATAAATGGCAGCCCCATAAATGGCAGCACTCACTCATACCTAGCAATATTGCAAAAATATGTGTGGACAGATTTAGATCAAATTCCTCCTCCATTTCTCCTCTATGCTGTCTCTCCCGCACCATCAAATAAGCACCCCCATCAATTAACACCACAGAGAAAGCATTAGATGCTCTTTCCAAAACAAAAAGAACTACCTGCATGCATTCAGAAATATACAACATTGTTTTCTTATTGGTATAAAACATTGCCTCACTAACAGCCTTTTAGACCTGTTTAACCTCAGCCTCTCCACTGGTTGTGTTACTGAAACCTGGAGAACAGCTGTTGTGGGCTCCCTTTTACAAGGGTGATCCAAACCTTGATTTTGAAATGTACAGACTAATAAGTCTCATCAGCAATAGGTACAGGATGCTTTGACCGTGAACGTTTTGACCCCTGCATTAACACATTCCATATCTAGATCTGTTAACACTTTGAATGCAGCTTGATACTACCGTTACACCCTAGTTAAATAGGCTTTATAATAGTTTATTACACTCAACAAGAATAGCGAAAACATATGACAATCATACACAATTGCACAGAAAATAACAGTCATTAGACAGAATAAAATATTATTCACATTACTGGTCTGTAACCTGGTACAATCATAGAGAACTCACATTAACAAAGTAAAAGACTGGAACACTGGAGAATAAAACCAGCTTTAATAACAAGTAAATGCATAAAACTGAATAAAACTTCAGATACCCTGAGTAAATCTTCAAATATGCTTGTTAAATATGTCCTATGTAAAATTCATGATTGATTTCATTAACATGTTAAAACCTATTGTTAATTAAATCAATTATATTTAGATATTAAATAATATGTTAAATAAACAGTTACATATTAAAATGTTAAATAATATTTTAAATTCCTATCTAAAATTCCTTATTAAAATATTATCTATTAAAATGTGTTTATTAAATTTAACTGGAGTCAAATAGCCTGGTGTCAAAACATCCAGGGTCAAACTGTCCAATAAATATTCTCATAGACAACAAATGTGAATTTTAATCTGAAAGTGTATCCAGTTGCATCACGGTTAAACTGTCCGGAGCCAAACTGTCCTGGTTCCTCAGCAACATATGTAAGATAAATGGAATGTATCCACATGCAGTTCAAAAATAAGGATATTGTCAGCCTGAAATCTCTTGACCATAATGAGTTTAGCTTTGAGAGAGGAAGATCTTACTTACTTAACCTGGATGAATTGTTTGACAGAGTCACGAAGGAGCTAGACAAGGGTAATCCCATATACATTCCCTACCTGCATATGGCAAAGGTCACTGACACTATGCCACATTCTGGAATCATGGGAAAACTGACCCAAATAAAAATTAACCCCTGTATAACTCTTATCTCTATGAAACTGACAGGATAACAAATGGTTCAACAGACAGAACACATTATATTAGGTGACATGGAACACTTTTCTCAAATGGTTCAACAGACAGAACACATTATATTAGGTAACATGGAATACTTTCCTCAAAATGTCTTGTCAACACTGGCTTTTCCCAGCATCCCATTCTAGGACTGTTACTCTTCAGCTTATACTTCATTGGCATTAAGGCTGACATCCAAGGTCTCACCAAGTTTTCTGATGACTGTTAAACTTGGGGCTATCATTAATACCCCAAATCGTATCAATAGCCAACAAGAGGGTATAGCTCATACAAATACACAGTATCTCGATAATGGACAATGCTAAAAAATCTAAAATATCTTTCTATATCAATATATATACTTATACATGTGTGTGTGTGTGTGTGTGTGTGTGTGTGTGTGTGTGTGTGTGTGTGTGTGTGTGTGTATGTATAAAATATGTATGTTTGTATGTGTATGTATATATATATATATATATATATATGTATGTATATATGGTTTACTATCAAAATGACGAACACAGATACTCTGCAGATGGGAAACTGAATGGCAGATGACCATTATATGATTGAAAGTTCATATCAGTGAATGCTACTGTGCATTCGCTGATATGAACTCGATGTAATAAACAGAGACATGGTACAGTGCACATTGGGACATTCATCCCTTTCCTCACTGTAGTGTAATCTTGGAGTTGGAATATGTAGTTAGCAGAGTGCACCTCCCACAGGGGGTACAGGGGGGGTTTTCCCCCCTGAAAAACATGATGTGAAGTGAAAGAGTTACACTTACCTGAGCTCCTATATGGATATCACATTTGATATTTAGCAAAAATGTCGAACCTGCTAAATTCATTCAACAGATTTGACATTTTCACGAGAGTTATATTATGGGTTATAAATGGTTATAAATTCCCGTTCAATGTTCTGAATGTTTTTTGTTTCAATTTTTGTCATTTTGATAGTAAATCATATATATATATATATATATATATATATATAGATAGATAGATAGATAGTATATTCTTAAAAAAAAGAATACTTCTACAACTATCACTTATCTGGCACCCACCTTGATAATATCATTTAATTTCTCTAAACTGGCTTATATTTCTCTAAATATTCAATCATTGTCATATACGTTGCATCTATTCTTCACCAATGTTTTCACTTTATGTATACTTTGGTATAATTATTTAAACTGTAGATGTTTTGTATTAATTTTGAAGACTGTAAAATTATTGTTCTTAAAATGTTTTGTAATACTGTGGAGATTTTCTCCTAGATTTCAACTGGAATGGGGCACCTACCCAGTCACACTTTCGCGGTAATCAAATGTCAATAAATACATTGGGATCTGAGCATGTTCATGGACAAAGTACTTTCTTTTGACCACCCTGTATTATCTGTAGTTAAAATGTATTTTTCTGTTTTTTTTTTTTTTGGGTAGCAAATACAGGTTATTCTGAGATATACAAATTAGCCCAATAATGAGGTCTATTTTAAAAACTAAATCAGTTTAGAAAACTATTTAATGAGTATGGCTCACTGATCTCACTCATTAACACAGAGAATATACTTATATCTTCATTTTAATCTGATGAAGAACAAGCTGTTTTTCAAAAGTCTGTGGCTCATTCATTATTTGCTTATACAAACATTTAATAAAGTTGTGAGCATACTTCTTAACTTCTTTTTTTCAATAATTCTGGACACAGGGAAAAAGTAATGGGGAATTAAAGTCCCTAAATCAAGATCAGTTTTTAAACATTACTCTAATTCAAAGTCCCAATATCACAAACCATTTCTAAATATTACTCTAATTCAAAGTCTCCAAATCAGGAATAGTTTCTAAATATTATTTTAATTCACTTAGAAAGTTAAAAGAACAGCAAATTTTATGTCAACATGCATCTTCTGAAGAATATGAAATATGAAAATGTAGTATCTGGCATCACTGACTGACAGTAATTTTCAGCCCCACTAAAAAATCACATGTTTTATAAGGAACATGGAACATTTTGAGTACAAATTAGGAGCATTCTACAAAAATAGGGACATTTGACCAATATAGCTGTTAGTTACCACTTGTGGAAATTACTTTTATTTTGCATTTTTTGTTAAAGTGTTTATTGCACCCACCCTGCACTTAGTATTTTCTGGAAGTGTTTCTTTAGGAGATTTAGTACCTGCAACATTCATCCCCCTTTGAAGAAGACCCAAAGACCCATCATTATTTTTTATAACCTCAGATTCATCACTGATAGATAAATTCTTCCTTCTTTTGTATCGGCCATCTCAGCTGCTCCAATGTATTTCTGATGTACGATTCTATTTCTGATGGTCATCACTTTAGCAGTAGGACCCCTGAAGTGGAGAGCTTACTGTGCAATTAACCATTTCTGTAGGGGCTAAGTATTCATGAGGATGAACCCCACCTTTGCATCTGTGGTGACCTCTAAGATTTCCTGGATCCAATCCATTTGGTTTCCGGTATTGCCAAAATCTAAGTATACATGGGAAAAGCTACTGCACACTATTATTGTGGCCAGAAATCTCAGGTGATATATTAACAGGACTATATATCACAGGAAAAAAAATTAGTTCATGCCTGTGAAACTTGGCAGACCAGACTCCAAACAGAATGACTTCATATTTGTGACTAACTGCATTAAATTCTGCATGATACCTCTGGAAAAATTTCTGACTGGCCAGGATAAAGCACGCTTCCTTATAGCAGCTGCCACTACTTTTGCATTCTTCAAGAGTTTCTGCTCAGAGTATTTGTGAGTTTATCAGGTGGCTGTCTATATAATTTTTATATATATTTTTTGGCTTTCCTATTTCAAGATTTTCTGGATTACCCCACTGCGCATGTCCATTGATGGATCTTCCAGTCTTTCTTACAGCACCTGTGCTATATCTGTTATTAAAGCTGGGACTGGCATGGAAACTAAAGGTGTCCTCGAGAACTGTGCCACTGACTGCTTCCACCTGGGGATTTTTACTCCCCTCCATACATGACATGTCCACACAGGGAACACTTAGATGAATGCCCTCTTCCCCTGTGATGGGTGCACATATCCCACCCTGCCACTACCTCAGATGCTTGAGATGCTAATCAAACCTGGGTTACCTGGGCCATAGTTAGTGCAGTATCCCACTACAGCATGGCACTGGTTTGGATATCTGTACATATATTTATTAAGTATTTCAAACTAACTGTACAGTTAAGAAGTAGGACTGCTTTTTTCCGTGATTCTTTAGGGCATACTTTTACTAACTACCGCATTCAAAGGTCAGGAACGTACACTTTTTGGTATTCAAATTATGAATGTTCTACTGCAATGACCCTTATGATGAACATAGTACAGTTGTGTTATAGTACTCATCTTAGCTACAGATGTTTGAAAACAAGGATAACTACTACAACAGGAACTCTCTTAGTATCTTCTCTCTTTTCCTTGCTTGCCTGTTTTTTTCCAGATTCATTCACATCATTACTGACATTGATTAGTCTACGATTTTATTGCAGGTGTTGTTTTGGTGGAAGTTGTATCTTGCTTAGTTTGATTTTATTGGGTATCTGTGTTGACTGATCATAAGACTGAACCTGCCATGCAGTTTTGCTGTAATTTCTCCCTAGGACTGACTCAGACATTGTGATTTCTTCATTTTCTTTTCATGTTGCATCAGGCCAAATATCTTGCTAATATATAAACGGACAATGATTTTAAGCCATCTTTAGTTCAGTACCACAGACATTCAAAGTATATTAGCAGATTTTACCACCGCACCTTTCTCACTAGGAAGCCATGCTACCTTATGTCTTTGCTTTTATATATTTCAGAATTACTCCCTTTAGCGGTAAATGAGGTTTGGTAACAGAGAAATTTATCCAGGGACATCTTCAAGTGCGAGTTAGATAAACACAGCAGTAGGAATTAAGAGATTAGGGGGAAAGAAAGGATTAAATGGGAAGGAGGGATGATTGGGAGGATATGAGGTAAGGGTAGGGAGGGGCTTAAGGGATTTAGGCAAGTGCAATTGGATAAGGAATCATATTTTGTCGTGAACTTGCTATGGCAGGTTCTACATATGAGATGACCTGTAGGTACTGGTGTCGACAGGTCGGCCTTGGAATTGTTGGTACAGAAGAGGTGGGTAATGCTTGCTAACAAGGGTTTAGGGTACTCTTGGCTGTGTCTGTGTCATTTAGTACTAAATTCCAAGTTTATTATTCAGTGGGGTTGCTTGTGGGCTAAATTAGTTTGGGGGCGGTTTGATGCTGTAAATTACATTGGCGGTTGCCTCCTACCTTTAATGGATAAGCAGCCTTGTGATGTAGTTAAAAAAAAAAAATTCATAAAATTAGACCCGTTAAGGGTACCATCGAGTATATACTCATTATAGCAGTGTGCAATCTCTTACTTAAGAAGATCCTGCTCTAAACTTTTGAAAGGCGCTTCTCTTCATAACCTTGGCAGGTGACCTTATGATGCAGATGTTATGGCCCTGGGGGAGGGTTAAGTCAGGGTCTGGCTTAATGTATTTATTTATTTCACTCGGCCCCCAACTCCCCCTTCAGTTGTAGTAGCACAGCAGGTGGCATATTTGCCTTCCATGAACTGGCGATAATACCGTGCAGCAGGAGGGGTGTGCTACAAGCTTGAGTGAGCCATTACGTGAGGCACAAGACATATACTGGATGCGAACATGCTTCTTGGTTGACCAGATTTGCTTCATGTTTAGTGCAGGCTGGTATATCACAGTTAACACACATCAGAATAAGCAAGATAACTGGTGAAGAAGTCACAATGGCTATTTTGTAAGCCATACTTTTTCTTTCTCTAACTTCTATTTATTTTAGCTTTATGTGTAGATTTCATTGTTTCGGTTTGGAGGCACTGTCTTCTTATTATTATGATTATTTTTGGGCTATCCATGATTTTACAAAAACGTGTGAACATGTGATTTATGTCATTATGTGGCTCCGTATTTAGCAGTTCATTTCTTATGGGTTTAGCTGAAGTTGTTGTCATTGGTGGTGGTGGAGCAGTCGGTTGCTGCACTTTGTGACTGGAATGGTTTCCAATGAGAATGTGTGTTTATTCGGGGGCTGCAAGGCACCCACATGTAATGGTTGATTGCCACACATGGCCAGTGCTGTGATAATGGCCTTGTTGGAGGGTATGGTTTGAGCTGGTCACACTGTTTAGCGATGAGGTCTCTTGTCCGGGACAAACAGCATTTGTTTATCCTGAACTATGTACATAAAGCATGCTACCTCCTTATGGCTAAGTTGAGAGGGATGCATGACTGCAGATATTATATATACTGCATTTCATCGCTCTCCGTTACTTAGGGTCACTAGCCATGGGACTCATAACTCACTTTATTCTATCTCCAAAATGAGGCATATCACATCTCATAATGTGGAGAAAATGGGCAAATTGTGGAACAATTGCTAACAAGTTCAATTAGGAATGTTAACTGTATTACTTTGTACTTGTAAATGGTTCTTTTGAAGATTTAATATGAATTCATATTATTTACCATGGTTACCATTTAAATAAGTCCTAACACTGAATGTGTGACAGACCCCTTTCAGTGTGGAAAGTGAGAGACGTGGACTTTCTAACGTCCAAGACGAGGAACGTTCTTCATAATGAGGTACATTTGAGGGGTATGGTGGGACTTATATGCAGTTTATCTTTATCCTCCATATGAAATGTACACATACTTTTCAACCTCTTGATGCAAGAAACCTGGACAAAGGCCCAAAAATAGGGACAGATTTTAAATATTGGTTTTATAAACAGAGCTGCTACAACAACGGGATTTGTGTTGGCTTGCATTTTCTGTGGGATGTAAGGTCTGAGTCTCAAATATATGTGATTATTTGGTCATTTTAGTGACTTCGGTCCTCCGTGATTTGTAAGAAAATCACAGATTTTGTGAGGAACAGTCTCAGCAAAGATCTGAGCATTCTGCTAAAATTTGTACAGTTGAGAAGTATAAAAGAACACATTCCCGATTTTGCCTGCTATGCTTATTTTGTCCTTATTTTGGGCCTCTGTCCCTCCCCCTTTAGGTTAGGCTTTGTCAGGGTTTCTTGGGCTAGGAGATTGAATGACATGTATGGCATATCTCATTGTCAGGCTCTTTCATGATGCCACCACATACCTATAATTCCATAGTAAGTAAGCGTCTCCTCCCCTGTGTACCCACTAGTGAATTAGCAAGTAGGCATAACTGGTGCTTCTACTGCAAGTCCACTAATGTTTTGAAAACACTTTAGGAGGAAATTATTTGGCTAGGATTCAGAAAGGGTAGTCAAGTGTGGTGTATCAATGCTGTATTACTGCCGTTGCATGGAACGCTATTGAGATTACTAGACAAGCATGAAATTAGTTTATAAGCCTTTTTATTCTGTTCATCTACATATTGAGGGGGCTGTTTGGTACTTGGGGGTTGGACTGGATGCCTCACAGAGAGAACCCAGGAGTTGTCTTGGCAGTATGTAGCAGAGTTAAAATTGCTAGGATTTTTGGACTTCTCATATTGCAGGTCTCCCCCCCCCCCACATGAGAAGGGTGTGGAAATTCTTTGTGGGATTGCACTGGAGCTGTGGTGTTTGGGGCTTGGCAGCGAAGGATGCATAGACTGAGGTAGCTCTTGCATTAGGCAACCAAGTCATTGTTGGCAGGGGTACGTCAGTCTGCAGCTTGGCGGTTTCCATGATTGTTTCTGGATTTGTTCTGGAGTGGTAAGTTGTGGGCTCATAATTTGGTGGGTGTGTGAGCAGTCATATGTAGGAGATGGAGGAGGCCTTTCATGTTGCTGTTGGAGTGCAGTGCTAGTATTTTGCCCTTGGTTATTTATAATGTGGAACAAATGGGCACAAGGTCACATGCTTTTAATGGCTTATTAATAAAGTTAACTATGAGGCTCAGAGGACAGTTAACAGGTGAGTACTTGATTGATGGAGTAGGTGGTGATGCTGCCTAGTCTGTACTTTATTGAGGTTGGGAGGCTTTGGACCACTATGGAGGCTGTGCAGTTGTGCAAAACCAGTTATCCTCTCAGGTTTCTGGGGTTGAGAGCAGTGCTTAAAATTGTTCATATTTAGGTCTTAGAGGTACACACAAAATGGCCAGGTCTTTGCCTCATACTTTGGTCCACATTTTATAAAAGTGTGGTTATCTGTCCAGTTGTTACAGTTAGTAGACAGGATAACAGACATTTGGGTTTTGGATTTCCTACCCTTCAGAGGTGTCATGTTGATGCAACAGTGGCTGGATATCACCTGAGTTTGTAAGAGCAATAAGATTTGTTCCTGGGTGGGGCATTTGTCCCACTTTGCTTTGTGGGTTTTTCCAGGTGTTTTACTCTGCAAGGTGGGGAGGTAGGACTTGCACTTAAGCTGCTGTTTGCAGTAACCAAACTCTGCTTCTGCCCAGAAGGGGCAGAGTGGATGTATTTATCTTGTAGTTGAGGTGGAGTACTTCCTGTTTTTTTCTCCCATTATTTTTTCTGAGAGTTTGGGAGGAAGGCACGTTTTTGGCAAGAGAGCATAGATAGGATCTCAGTTTAACACTGCTCTTAAAGTTGGAGGTTGCTTGTGTCTGAAGTAGGATGGTCAGCCAATTTCTGGGTGTTGGGGAGATTGGAGTTTTATTGAATATCTCTTTTGCTGACTTTCACAGCATGGGTGGAGACCTTGAGTGGTTGGGGAAGATGGGGGCTTTCCCACGGCAGTGAGTGCTGCTGCTACATGCACGTTTTTAATCTGAAACCTGATGGAACCTTTTGGAAACTCAGTAAGGGTATGGGGGTTGTGGTAGGTAAGCTTCCCCTTTGACACAGATACCATAGCAGGCACTGTACTCTACTGCATGGGCAGCTGTATGGAAGGGTTTCAGCCTTACCTTGACTGATTATCCTCTCATCTTCAAGAGGCAGGAATGCTGCTGCTTATAATGTGGAAGAAGGGGTAAATGGGGGCAACACTTAGTAATGACTCACTATCAACTGGCAGGTCATAGGATGGTTAAAATAAGTAGAAGTTATTTGCAGTATAGGCCTATTAATGAAATAATAGGATTCAGTTATATTTGTCATTGTTTTCAGGAAAATATTTGAGGGGTGGAGTTGTGCCTGTGTAATTGATGAACAAGGTAAGTCTTGGCAGTGGCTGCTGTTGTCATTAAGCAGTTTTGGCATATGTGGGTACAGAGGATTTGCAGTTTTTTTTTTTTTACAGATGGGGAAGTACTGAGCTGGCATTCATGTGGTGGCCTGAGGTCAGTCGGTGACCCAGAGAAAGTGGGCCCCAAAAGTGATGGAGTCTGTTCCAGTGGACGTCCCAGTCACTGGAGTGGTGCAATGAGGTTACAGATGAGAGAGTGCAGTGTGAGCAACAGTCGGTGGTTTGATGCAAATGGATTTGAAAGGTAATGGATCCTGCTGGGGTGGATGTCTCTGTTTGCTTGAGTGGGGCACAATGAGGTGGTGCACAATGAGGTAGTAGGTGATCTTACTTCATTTGGAGCCCATTAAGGCACATCACAGTCAGTGTGGGTTAGGGTAGTGTAGGGGCAAGTGAGGAGGAGGTATGTTGGAGGTGGGATAAAGCAGGGTTCAGGATTGTTTAACGGGAGTTTGGGGGTTACTGCAGGTGAGGCGGAGTCACAATACTCATATGATCATAGGAAATTGCTTGTAGAGTGTTATTTGTGGGTTTGACATGAACTGGGAGCTCCAAAAGGTGGCATCTTCTGGGAGATGAATTTGTCCTCAAGTAGGTTCTGCTAATGTTACATACCGGGTTAGGGCTTGAGGGTAAGTCTCATTTGTACTATTTGACTTATTTTTGGGGCTGACAGGAATTACTTTGGTACATGCATGTCTTGAGTGTAGGTAGGATGTGTGGGAAACTGGGTGCTTCATTGTCCATGCTGAAATTAGAAAGATTAAACAAGGCATTGTTTTGGGATTCCTTGCTGATGTAGATCATGTTTTAATTTTTTACTGGATGCAAAGTAACAAAGGGAAGGAAAGTTTCAAATGGGAAGCCAAGGACAAGCAGCAGATTAAGGACATTCAGCTGTTGGGCTCTTGAAGCTGCATGTTGCCCAGTTACTTGAGTAGTTTTTATGAGGTTTACCAGTTGGTGCTTTGTGTAGCATTGCCATGCCTTTTGGAGTATTTTGATGGGATGGCCTTTTGACAGATGGATAGTGAGGCTGATGGAAAATTCCATTTGCTGACAAATGAGGCATGTGATGTTCAGTTGGGAGAAATAATTTGGGGGGGGGTTGGGGTTTGTGGCTTGTCAGATGGAAGGAAGAACAACTGAGGGGGTATTGGATTTTGGTGTTTCTTGTTAATTTGGCCTAGGAGGTTCAGCTGGAGATATTGGGAATTAGGGTTCATTTTCCTTTGTTTAATATGGCACTGGTATAGCTTGTGATGTTTGTGCTGCTAAAATGCCATGATGGTCATTTTAATGTATATTGTGTATAATGGTGTGATGGCAGGATGGTTATTAAATTGTATTTTGGAAAGAGATATCATTTGCTCATTATTATATTAATTGGGTGGCAAAATAGGGCTGTAGTTTGGCATGATGGTATGCAGTTGCCTCTGTGTGGTTAAGTGGTAGTGGATTTAGTGGGCTGCTTGTCCAGTTGGCCGATAATGACATGAACATATTCATGAAGATTCTATTGGTAGCTGGGTAAGTGAGTATTTAGCTATTACACAGTACTTATGCTAGGTTATGAGGTCAGGGTTTGTTCATTTAGCATTGGAGAGGGATCAGTGGTTTACTTTCGGCCATTTGGTCAGCTGGCTATTTTCACAATTTATTTGGTAGGGCTTTGGGAGGTGATGACACGGATTCAGTTTGGTTACAGAAGATGGGGCTTCACCGAAGGATGTTTGGCGGAATACTCTTTAATGGTGGTTAGGTTGTTGGAAGTTCGGTCGGGGGGGGGGGCAGCCTGGTCAGGCTGGTGGGTGGAGAAGAGGGGCAGGCTTGCCCTCTTCTGTTCCCCCTCTGGTGTCGGATGTTCAATTCAATGAGCTTGGAAAAGAAAGTGAGCAATTGGATGCTGTTTGATAAGTAAAATATGTGAGCAGAGGTCAGCTGCTTATTTAATTGGATGTGTAATTCAATGAATGGTAAATGAAGTGAGTGATGGGACACTGCTTCATAAGTAAGTGAGTGGAGTGGATGCTGCTTACTGCATCAGAAAGAGCAGATTCACGCTGTCCTAGTTAATGTTACATGGATGTTATGCTGTGATCAATACCAACTATACCATGTATCAGTTGTAATTAATAAATATTGGTTAACAAAATTATGTTTATGCAAGTTTAATAGAGGTCATCAAATGTCATTTGGTGTGATGTGTTTATTGAATTGGGACAATATGTAACTTTTGTGATAAAAGTAAACCGATAATCTCCTTCAAAAACACTGACCTTTTTGTCAAAAAACATCTGCCTTCAAGATTTACCCTTGACTTACTCTCAGTGCCTCTGGAAGGCTTCTACTAGAGAGACATATGCAAATCCAGTACCTCTAGTACATAAAACCATCTAGACAGGTAAATCTCTATCATTGCCAGTACTAGTAAAATTTAATAAATCAGCAAGCACCCTGCAGTTCTCAACCCCCAGTTATTATATAAACCTGGAACAATACAGAAATGCCCTCATTACAGTAGCTGCTTCCAAACTTAGCAAGAAGTTTCCATCAAATCCTGCAGAACGTATTCCACAAATACATTCAAAGACTAATTGCATGGCTTTTGGGATATATGCAGACGCTGCTTGTGTGGGTTACCTGATCCGATTGTCAATCCTCACCTTTAACCCTTCTGTCTACACTCACACAGAAGTATGCAACAGCTGAATCTAGATGGTATTTTACACATTTAAAATCTTTATTACTTATTCCATCCATCCTTTTATTCACTTCAGTGTTATCCCATCCGTCACCGACTCTAAACACTCATCTTGTCTTACAATATTCACTACACCTAATGTACACATCTCACAACACTTACACATTGTAATTTGCCTCTGTGCATACGTTTACACTTTTGTATACCTTTGGAGAAATCTGTTACACAATTCATCTTCTCTCTTATCTCTTCTTCATTATTGCAGTCAGTAATGCTATATATAGTTACTTTTATTTATTTTTTTTATTGTAATCTTGATGTATGAATTTACTAAGCACTTCTGTTTAATAGTACTCTGTAATACCATGGAGTTTAACATTCTTTCTGAAAGCTGTTTCCATCAGTTGCACAATTGCTACCTACTTTATTCAACTTACAATTGAATCAGCTACATTCCTTATTATGTATCTTTACCCAGTATAGTTTTCCTTCTGTATCGTGACCACTAATTTGTAACTTTGGAGATTATCTCCTTGGGTCTCATGTAAATGGACTATGTCCTGCGGGACACTGGCAATCACCAAATGATGAATAACAAAATAAACTAAATAAAATAAGTAAATAAATGCTTTCTGTATTTGACATGCAAAAATGTCCATTGTCTTTTAAAATAAATGAAATGCAGATAATTTTGTTCCTTTTTAATTAAGCAACTATTTTTGTTTCTGTATGCACCTCTGACACTTTTCGTACAGCATTCAGTAAACAAAAACGAAAGCAATGCATGGCTGTCACTTTATGCAGTAAAATAGCGCAAACACTGAAATAATATTAACCATCCTCCATCTCTTTGGGATAAAATGTATAAATTCTACATAACAGTAAAATATAACTTCTACAATTTAGATCGGAATGATCATAAAGTAAAATGAGTGGTACATGCAGCAAGTATACAAAGCTGGTTTAAAGTCCTCGGATTTCTCATTGTCTGGGAACTTGCAAGTTAAGACTAGACCACATTACTTCAGCTACACTATCACATATAGCTGAGCTAAAAATTGTTGGCTGGTATTTCAAGAATGTATACCCATGTTCATAACAACAGGTGGGATTTCTGAAGCTCTAAGCAGATCATTCTTACAGAAGGAAAATGCTTCAAATGCACTACCTTCAAAAAGCATTTGATAAAAGTGTGACCCCCTTGAAATACATTGGATGAATTACAGGTTTATGAACTACTAATTAATAACAGGTGTTTACAGGAGCATTTTAATAGTAAATGTGCTTGCCGCTGAGTTATGCATATTCCATAGCAAATGTTATACATACGTATTTTTGGCTAATGTCTCCAATAAAATGGTCGACATTTGCAGGACATTGCTTTAACAGAAAGGGATATGGTTCAGTTAATTGTTAAAGCCAAATGAATTTAAACTGCATTATGCTCACACACTGTTTAGTAATAAAGTAGTTTGTCCATTCTGAATTTAATGACAGCTTTTCATTCTTTCTTTCTTTCTTTATTTATTTGTTTACTATATTCATTTTCTAAAAATGAATACTAAACATTCAGAGAAACATATGAATACATTCCATCCTCACTAAATCCTTATCCCCAATCCTCCTTTCTCCACTTGAAAGAATTCTGAACACCCAGTTACAACTGGTAAAAGAGGGAGGTGAAGAAGTTCCTTCCTCATTTATTTGACAAGCAAGCTGTCAATCCAGACTGCCTTATGGGGATCATACATCATCTTGAAACTGTTGATTTGCTGCAGAAATGTCTTTGAAACAAACAGGGGAAGCATATTCCTGTTAACTTTTATGCTCTGTTAACTTATCATAAACACAACTCATGAACTCTTCCATTGTAAATGTTTTCCTTTCATTTCCGACCTCTAAGAAAAGTAATTCAGTCAACTATTCAGTGACCAAAAGACAGTTGTTATGGCTTCAGAAATAGTCATGCTGTAGTAATTATGTTCAAAAGAATATCATGATTAATTATGTTCAAAAGAATATCATGCGTGATAGACGTAGGGGAAAAAAAGAAAAGCTATATGGCTAGTATTCATTTACCTTACAATAAGTACACTATATAACTGGCTTATTGTCTGACAGTATTATTAAATGCAATAGTTCTCATAATAGCTTATAAAGCAGGATTCTATATTTTTCATTTATTTCTCTAAATTCATTTAGGTATAACACAGTTTCTATAGAAACATAACTACTTCAGATGCATCATATCCAGAAAATACAGTTAGTCAGGGTTTATCAGTGCTACTTGATATCGAAAAATTCTCAGCTTCAAAAGTCAATTTAAAGCATATTTATCTGTGAGTTTGAACTTTTTGGGCATGTGTGAGTGCGCATGCATGCATGTGTGTGTATGTGTGTGTGCGTGTGTGTGTGTGTGTGTGTGTGTGTGTGTGTGTGTGTGTGTGTGTGTGTGTGCACACTCCTGCAAGAGTGTGTGTCAGTGTGTGAGTTGGCACATATGGGCATATGATTGGATTGGATTCACCCTGCACACTGGCTCCACTTATAATCATGTTTGCACTTTTGTACCTAATAATTTCTGCATTGTTTACTCTAACGGTGTGTGTGTGTGTGTGTGTGTGTGTGTGTGTGTGTGTGTGTGTGTGTGTGTGTGTGTGTGTGTGTGTGTGCGTTTGCATGTGTGTGTGAATAAAGTACTGATGTAGCTGTTGTATAATGTTAAAATAAATGTTTCATAAAAAGTTGCAGATTTTTTTTGTTTGTGCAAGTCTGCAAGAGGGGAGATTACATTCACAATTTGAATACATCAGTTGTAATAATGGTTTCTGGGAAATTTTGAATTTAATGATATCATTTTTAAAGTATTTCCAAATGCTCAGTTCTGGCCTTGAAACATTTAAATATTTTTTAAAAACATCTTACTTGTGCATCTTGACATTTTTTTTCACTTTAGTGAGTGAAAAATGAATGTATATATCCAAAACTAAATATCTTGGGGGATAAGACTGGAGGAAAGGATCGAACGAACATGAAATGGCAAAGATGACTGATACTTTGGGTGAGTTGTGGTTAGCATGCCTTCTCATGGAAATTTAATATTATTTTTTCTACAGTAAGAAAGAGATAATATATATCCTGTTAGGTTATACAATAAACCACCGGAGTACTTGATTTTGCATATTTTATTAGCTAATTTGTTTTTGATTAGCTTCTAGGAAATAAATGTGATGAGGTGAATATACACTTAGCACAGAGACCTCTCTTGAACTACTGTATGGCCCTGATAACCATATACACAGATAGTTTTGTTTCTTGAAGCCTCCCCAAAATATACATTCTTCAGTGAAACTTGGCGGGTCAGAATTTGCTACTATTAATTCTGTTTTTAATGTATTAATATTACAGCTGCAAATATTGCTCAAGCTATTCAAAATGCAGAAAAGTGTATCAAAATGTACTATAAGTTCTGCCAAAGCAACAAACATATATTAAATTCCTTTTGTATCCACTGATATTTGATATCCTTTTATTTCTGACTGCCTTACAAATATGACCAGTGGATTAATATATGAACCAAAAAGTAATGCGTAACGCAAGCAACCTTGTTAGCTACCTCGGCTTAAGGAGAATTAATGTCATAATAGTGCTGCTTACAATTTTAATCTGTGCAATCCTTATAAATTATTTTGAACAAGAAGGTAAAACTGGTAACTCCATATATATATATATATATATATATATATATATATATATATATATATATATACCATTTAAATAAATAGATCCACTTCATCCTAAGTACATCAACATATTCTCATTTATAGTAAAACTACAGTTAATATATTGGAATAAGTTAAAAATTAAGATAAATTATTTTAATAAAGCTTAAGTAACTGCACTTGTTAGTTCCCTTATCTTAACCTGTTGCACTATTTTTTTGCTAAGTCTATTCATAAATGTTAATTGCAATTTACTGTGTAATAACCATCAGACATTCTGGTTATAAATTATTTGTATTCTACTCATTGCATATGTATAATTGCGAAGCTTTTCTCCCTAGGCCTCTGCTGAAAGCAGGTTACGTGAACCCAGTCAGACTTTTCAGGTTAACAGATGTCAAATAAATGAATAAATAAATAAACCTACCAATGACTTCTCTGCTAATAACACAGTAATGTTAAATTCAGAAATATGCTTAATACATTTCATTTCATAACTTATTACCTTCATAAAGTATAGAACCAAAATTCTAATTCCACTGCACCCTTCCCTGATATTGCTGAAAGTGCTTCACATTATTACTTCTTCTCTCAGCTGCAGTTTTGCATTTGCCCAAATCTTGATGCTCTATACAGCCTGTAGAAATCTTATGCAACATTTACTGCTAAAGAGTTTGCATGTAACATCTCTTATTTGTTGCAGTTATTGCCTGACTGCTTGACATGCCCGTTCTTTGTTATGATTGTATTGCTAAATAAATTTTACACATTACTTTTGCACTAGTTGATCACCATTTAATCGATGCTATTTAAGTATATAAATTGTTGCCTACAGCAATGCCTCTAGCTAGGTGAATGTATTTGTTTACGGCTGATTATCTTTCATTCTGTAAGTGCTTACAGACTGCCTGGCAACTTATGCTGTGATTAAATGTGTTATGGGACCAGTTCACTAATCCATTCAGCAAATGTTAACTATTTAATTAATAATTTTATTGCTATTGTACCATGTATGCATTTTTAGTCAGTCCTGGATCATTTCAGCAGCTTTTTTTATTTATGTAATAATTTTACCATTTTGTAATCATCACCATAGTTTGCCACTCATGACCCATTCCTCACTTTTATTTATAAGGAGAGTATTCTCAGCAATTTAATGAGGCTGCCATAGGTATTGTCATGGCACCCACCTGAGTATGTATTGTGAATGCTAATCGGTTGGGAGAAGCTGTATATTTTAAAACCCAGTTTTGTTCTCTGATCTTCCTTTCATTGTTGTTTTATTGCTGACCTTTTCTTATAATCCTGTCAGATCAGCAATGCTCTGGCTTTTGTTTCCTAACATGCTGCTTGGTTGGTCCCATGTCATGGTCTTTGCCACACAACTTAATCTCTAAAAAGGGATAGCTGTAGGCTTGTAGCCTGGAGAGCACATCTGAACAGTGCTATTTAATGAGAGCATCATATTTAAACTTTAACATTTACAGTTTGCAATTAGATTTTTATACATTTCTCAATGGTGTTGAACTATGTGAACTTTTATAACCTTTTGGTCAATGTATTTTTGTTGTTAGTGTTTTGTCATGTTCTGCAGAGCACTCTCATTTTGTCACAGTAAAGGTACATCCTCAGCTTACCTCAGAAGTCTAGTACTCATCACTTCATTGGTTCATATGGATATCAGCCATTGTGGGCAATTTAAGCCTAGCCAATTTCCCTTTTTGTATTTGAAATAACTACTCCATTTAGCTATAGATTGGCTTTACCCACCTTATGGTTGATAATTATGTATTACCCCATATGAGAATGAATAAATAGGACAATACCATAGATAACTGGGGAGGACTCATACAAGGGATAAAGCATTTAAGAGCTGCCTCTGCTCATTAGTAGTACAGGGGGCAGTCCTGAGGTAAGTTTTCTGTTTCTCATCAATATTTTTAAGTTGCCCTTGAAAATGGACAGGGATGAACTTTGTTTTATGAGGATGGGGAGTTTGTTTCAAAGCAGTAGTATGCTCTGTGAAATATAACTGTCCTTCCAAACCATTCTGTTGATGTTGCAGAATATGTTTAGATCCCTAGCCTAAGTATTTATGATGCCAGTTCAGTTGCCGATGTGCAGTAAATCCATCAGCAATGGTTTGGAGGATGCCTTGTATGTCAGACACAAGTTACCTGTTAGCAGTCTGTAGGATACTGAGTTTAGTGACTGGGCTTTGAGTTGCTCCATGTCAAACATGCTGTTTAGGCTTTGTATCCTTTTAGTACAGTATCTCTGTGGATGTCTCAGTTGTTGCATGGTCTGGTCAGATACATGCCAAAGGAGGCATTATATTCAATGACTGGTCTAAGGACAGCTGAATAAAAGGGGGCAATGACATCCCTAGATCTAGACACAATCTCTTTGTTTGCAAGCTGTGCAATATAGAGGGACTTTCTTATAACAGTAGTGGCATGTTGGTCAAAAGATAGGTTACTGCCCACATAAGTTCCCAAACCCTGAAAAACTAGGTCATCTTTTAGGGGTGTATTGTGAATGTGGTAGTTCCCTGGGATAGATGACTTCCCAAAGGATGCAATATTTCATATTTTGGTATTTAGTTTCAGACCGTGATTTTGACATCAGTTATTTATTCAAGAAAAATCTTCCCGCAGGATGGATAACACATTTGGGGATTCAATGACTGAACATAGCTTGCAGTCATCTGCAAACTCAGTCAGTCATAGCTATTTGGTATTGGCTTTTACTCCAGAATATTGGATGCCAAATGGGAGAGGTCCCAGTACAGAATCCTAGGGTACTCCACTGGTGACTTTTCTCTTTGTGGAGGTAACTTCACCTATTTTGATTATCTGCATCCTCTTTGTGAGACAGTTGGCAATCCAGTGGGTGACATAAGGGTTTATTCCCAGTTTACTTAGCTTTTCTACTATGCCTGAGGGGGGTATTGTGTCAAAAGCTTTGGCCAGGTCAAGGAATGCAGAGTGTACCATTTTGCCTTTATCCTTTGCTTGGTGACCTTTTGAAAAAATCAACCAGTTTGAGTAAGTATGACTTGCCCTTGAGGAATTAAATCTGAGATGAGTCCAGTATTTGGAGGTTCCTTATGTCCAGATTGTTTAATCCCATGATGTCTTTCCAGGGCTTTGCATATGAGTCTAGTCCAACTTATGGTATGGACCTATGGAAGGTCCTTCCTTATGCATGGAAATGACTGTAGCTGTTCTCTATTTACTTAGTGCAAAACCTGCATGAAGGCTGAGATTGAACAATATTGTTAGGGTTGTGACTAAATTGTTCTTCATGCTATTTAAGATGCATCCAAGGATATTGTCAGGACTCATTGATACAGTATTTTTAGCTTTTGATAGCACTTTTATGATCTGGTCTTGTGTAATAGCTGGAGGCAAGCCAGTTTCAGGTATATCTCGAAGATCATATGGAGGTGAGAGAGGGGTAAAGTTAGAGCTAAATTTATCAGCCAGTAGATTAGCTATAGCTTCAGCCTCAGTGTAGATGACATCATTTGCAATCAGCGTAGCACATTCCTGCATTGTGTTTTTGATACTGAGAACATAACTAAAAAATGCCATGTGGTTGTTTTTGGCTTAGGTAGCTATTTTAAACTCAACTTGGCTATGGTGGATCTTATTAAGCTTATGAGTTGTTTGCTTATTCTAGTAACAATGGCTCTAACATTTTGGGAATTACTCTTTTTACTCTTGGTCAAAATTATTTTCCTTTTATCATAAAGCTTGTTGATATTATGGTTCCACCCTATGGGTTTGTTTGTATGTATTTAATATTGTATAGTCATACTTCAAACCCCAAATGCTCAGTATGTGAGTAAACTTATTAAGAGAATTTGCTTTTAGACTGAAGTGCATAATGTACATATACTGCTAGTAAACGTGATCCTAATACAACCAGTTAGCTTATATTATTGTGAAACAGAAATTATAAGCATGTGTCACTGGTCTGCCAAATGTGTTCTCATACTTTGGAGGTAGCTTGACTTGCAATTTATGAGCTCACCATTTATTAAAACAGCCTCATGACAGCATGCATTGCTTCTTTCCTATGGCAGATTCCAATAATATTTATTCCAATTGAAAAGAGCATTTACTCCTTCTGTCCAAAGTCAGCCATGGAGCTATACATATCCACCATCTTTCCTGTCACTAGAGATGCAGCTGTTCTTCAAGCATTGTCAAATGCATGTTCCTATTTAACATGCTAGCTTGCTATTAATGTTTTGGAAAAGTTGTTGAAAAATATATCCTACCTAAAATTGGTCCCTTTGTATTGTTACAGTTTATAAAAACCCCAGCGTTCAGACTATAGCAAACATGATATACTGCTTTCAGGCATTCGTAAATAGCTTTACATATTGGTGTCCCTGACTCTGACCCTAAGGAAAAAAGAAAGAAAAGTGTATCTCCCTATATCTATGTCAGTCAGAAATTATAGTGGGCATCATATCTTCAACGTATGCCGTATATCCCTTACATCTGCATTAGTCAGAGTGTTATGCAGTCACTGGCAGCAGTTCTCTTCCTCCTCTGTTTTGCATCTTTCCTCACTTGAATTTTTTTCTGATTTATTTCATTATAGCCATGCTACCTCGCTAGTATTTATGAATTCATAGACATTGCTAGCCTTTTAATCAACCTCATGTTGTGTTTTAGGAGACAAACACTAAGACTTGGCATTGCTATTACACATTGAATTTAGATTTACTTTTCATTAATGTAGTAATAGCTGTTTTTCTTTAAACTGCAAAAAGTCCTATTAGTAGTTATAATTCATATGAATGATTACTTTATTTGACATAGTAGCTGGAATTAGCTCTTGAAGTTCTGCTAGCTACGATTTATCTTTTAGAAAGTCATATTAATTGTACTTTTTGGACAGTTCAGTGATTCAGCAAATATGAATTGTTTTCCACTAAATCTAGTCAAAGTGATGTGATTGTTGCTCCTCTGTTTGTATTGCTTTGTCCATTTTTAGCAAATAGTAACCCTGTGGTTACTAAATAAAGTAAACTATGCCATGCTAGCTGAAAGGGTTCAGAACAGATATAAACAAAATAAGCCAGGAAACAGAAAGATCCTGGCATGGAATACTGAAGATGTATGGTCCGTGTCATTACTGTTCAAGGTCACATTAAATATAATTATGTCTTTTGTGAGCATTCAGTGACCAATATATGTAGGCAATATAATATGATTCTCAGATATTGAAAAACATATGTAAATGATTATTCTAATAATGATATAGTCATTTCTGAGGGGAGATAAAGTTTAAATAGAACTAAATATAGCTTTAGCCATTTTGTGATTGATATGTTGTGCATTATAATATATAATTTTACTGTTATATCTTGGATAAAAAGTCAGACAAAAGACTATCAATTTAGCAATATTAATAATTCCAGCATCATAAGCAGAAACCAGATGGCTTGAATATATCAGAATTAAAGTCCATGTCAAGCATGTCCTTTAGTCTAAAACACATGTACTGTCTACCACAAATTTTGTAATACCTCAAGTAATATAATATAAAATATGAATAATATGGAACACAATATTATTAATAACAATAAATAAAAAAACTCCATGCATAACTATAATTCTAGTAGAGAAATATTTGGTTGAGAATGACCAAAGTTTTGAAAACTTTAGAACTTAACATCATGCTTCTCAGCTTTCTATCTTTTTCTCTGAGTATTCAGATTTTTGCCTCATATTTTTTGGTCTGTTTCTCATAAAACCTGTGGTTTTCTGTCATATCATTGAGGACTGAATTTGCTAAATAATAACAGACATTTGAGTTTCAGACTTCATACCCTTCAGAAAATGCATGTTAACCCAAAACTTGATAATCTAGCAAATTCTGAGTTTATAACAGCAATAATTAGAATTTGTCCCTGATTTTGGACCTTTGTCCCCAGTTATTTTTGGCTTTGTCCAGATTTCCTGCACTAAGAAGATTATAGGTATGCTTTCCACATTTCACTTCTATATCATTAATATATAATATGTGTTGGTAACCAGATTTTTCATTAAAAGTTTTATTCATGAGTTAGGTTTGAATAGAGTTTAAGGTCTTTCATGTTCATGCAAAAAACATTTACTGCTGTCTAACATTGTTGTTAAAGAGAGCCATGGCATCACTTTCACACACAGAAAGACATATGGGAAAAAACAAGTAAATCGAAACATTTAAAGAGCATCCATTTTCTTTTCTATCACAAGAGAAGATGTAATGGTTCCACATATGGATTTTCCCCATATATGCCACTTTCCTTTTATAATGAGCATGTGAAAACCTCTGCATTGGTCAATAAATCTATAACCTGTTTTTCAAGTTTATAAGCAGATATCTCTATGAATCTTGTTCTTATCAGATTGATAATCTTCCTCACAGAGGAGCCGCTGCAGGTGCTTAAAGTGGAACAAACAGGCCCGGAATAACTGTCAGTTACTCCCAGAGTCCATGTAAGATCGTAAGTATAGTTCTACACATTTACTTCATATCTTAGTTCATAATATCTCACCTTGTTATTATTTATCAAAGGTCTGCTGATATGGTAACTGATTTTTTTTCAGAAGTAGTTTTTATAGATATTAACAAAAGCATTAACAAAAGCAAATTTGTTGTAGTTTTCAGACTTTGCCACATAAGCGTCTTTTGCGGGACACAACCTTTCATTATCTGAAGTATAATAGTTGTACCTAAATAAGACCTGTGCAAGTTTTATTTCTAAATCATTCTTTTCATTTATTTTTTCATGGTCTGTATAACTATCACTTCCAAGCCATGAACTGAAGCACAAAGTGAACTGAATTTATAAAATGAACTCAATTTTCCTTCACAGAGTCTGCAAATTCCATAACAGTGAACCAAGTTCCAGTATCAGATACTAGGATTTCTGGAATACCTTGAATTTGTTTTAATGCTTACTTGCAAAGTAGAGGAATTTATAACCTATACATTGAATAAGCATCTATCAAGACAAAAATCTTTTCTAAGAATGAATGAACCATCATAGTTAACAACCCATTTGTTTCCCAAGTAGTTCTCACATATGTAAAGTTACATTTCCACTCATCACAAGTCTCCACTTCTTTTTACAAGAAATAACCCTTGCCAGACCAATTTACTTATATTATAGCAAAGCCTTTCATTCTGCATATTCTGGGGTAGAACTGATGCATTTTGAATAGCACAGAATGTCTCTAGCAATTTAAGAGTCGTGTTTAGGAATAGAATGGAATAAACCTCAGCTCATTAACTACAAGTCAAATTTACACCACATACTCACAAGCTTGCAATAAGATTACATCCTTAGCAGATTGTCATCTAATTTGTTGCTTATCTACTGGTTCATTTTCCATTACTCAAAACCAGTTGCTGGGCAGCAACAGAATAAATAATATACATTTCAGTTTCAGACTTCATATCCTTCAGAAAATGCATGCTAACACAAATCCTGTCACTCTAGTGACACTTCTAAATTTACAAGAGCAATATTTAAAATCTGCCCCTATTTTTGGGCCTTTGTCCCCCCATTATTTTAATCTTTGTTCAGATTGTTTGTGTTAAAAGGTCGAAATATATGTCCTGCATTCAGTGAAACAGGCATTAGGATTTAGGTATTATGGTAAAAACTGAGATAGATAGCTAAATACCTCAGTGCTGTCAAAGTCTGTAGGATATTTTTTCTTTAATTTTTAATTGGTAATTCTTCAGTTTGATATCATTAGCATGGCACTTTCTTTAAAATCGTATGTGCATTCATTCTCCAAGATTCTTTTGAGAGCTGTACTCTTAGTAATACAACAACGTTCACTTCTTAAACAAATCAGTAGGTTTGCAGTCTGTTCTTGTTGTAAAAACATTGTAAGGCAAATTGGATTCTAGAAATGCTGGTTAGTCATTCCTATACTAGTTGTAAATATTTGTATTAGAGAGTATTAGCATAAGAGGCATAAAACAATCCTGCTGTTCTACTCCCTTCATCCAGCATTCTGTGTGACAGCACGGCTCCTATCGCATATTGAGAAGTGTCATCATAGACAATATAGTCTATCTTAGATGAATAATAAGTAACTGCATCAACAGGTTACAGTAGAGGTTTCAGACAGTGAAATACCGTCTCCTTTTCTTATTTCCAGTACAAGTCATTCTGTAATAAATTATGCAAAGTGTTCAGCATGAATACCAGAACCAGTAAGAACATATGATATCAATCACATAATCCCAGATATGCTTTAAATCCATGAACCTATGTAACAGATGAAACATCCATCTATACAAAATTGAAACCATGTGCATTTGAATACCAACTAAAACACTGTTTTCACAGAATAGGCTGCAGAGTGGAAAAGTAACTGAAAGCCTAGAACATAAGAAATGCAAACTGCAAGAGCTTAGGTTTTATGACCAGGGGTGGCTCGTGGTATCGGACTGCCGGACTGCAGCCCTCCCACCTAGAAAAAAAAAAGAAAAATCTTTAAAACTAAAAAACAAACAGGAAGAAAAAAAAAAAGCACGAGTCCAGACTGCCTTTATCAGCAGTCTGGATAGAGATAGACAGGAACCCCAGCAATCATTGCTGCAAATGCACCCAGGAATCAGTGTGGGGATGACTACACAGAAGAGGAGGTCCGGACTGCTTCGGCTGCAGGCAGATCCAATCAGAACTGAGAAAGGTGAGCTGCTCTCGCGGGACTTTCATTGCATGGGCTCATTCAGGAGGTAGGTGTAGCAGGTTTTAGTCGCTGGCTGGATTGCTCCGTGTCGCAGGTGGGTTTTGCTGCTTCAGGACGCTGGATTGCTCGGGTGGTTTTGCTGCTTGGATTACTTCAGGTCGTTGGGTGAGACATACATCAGGTGTGTGTGTGTGTGTGTGTGTGTGTGTGTGTGTGTGTGTGTGTGTTTGTGTGTGTAATGCCCCAGTTACTATATACTGGTGGCTAGAGAGAGCAAATGGTGGTGGATAGAGATACTCAGGCTTGAACCCTGTATCTTGGATGCAGGTGGCAAAGACCTGAATTCCCTATCCACCACCATTTCTAAAAAAAAACTTGCAGATTTTTGCCTTATATTTGTTCTGTTCCTCATAAAAATCCGTGGTTTCTATATCTACATTTTTCCTTGCAAAGGCTGTAGTGTAGTGGTGCACTGGTAGCATTGTTGCCTAACAGCTATAGGTTCTCTGGTTTGATTCTTGGCTGGGTTGTCTTCTGTGTGGTGTCTGCATGTTCTCTCATCTTGCAATGATGTGATTGGCATTTCTCTCTGCTCTGCTGAAAATTCTTTTGTTCCAAGTCAGACTAGTTTACTGGTTAAATGTTTAAAAAAATAACAGGCATTTGAATTTCAGACTTCATATTCTTCAGAAAGTACATGGTAACACAACATTTTTCTAGCAGTTGTCTAAGTTTATAACATGGATATTTGAAATTTGTCCCTATTTTTGGGACTGTATTCCCCCATTATTGGCTTTGTCCAGGTATTTGTGCTTGATAGTTATCTATGGTGAGAACTGTATTAATTGAATGTTTGGGGGCTGTATTCCCCCCCCCCCCATTACTGGCTTTGTCCACATGTTTTTTTGCTAAGAGGTTGAGAGCTATAGTGAGAACTGAATTAACTGAATATGTTTGTGAGCTGTATTTCCCCCATTATTGGCTTTGTTCAGGTGTTTTGTGCCAAGAGATTGACAGCTATGCTGAGAACTGAATTCACTAAATGGTAGCCATTTAAGTTTGTCTTCCTCTCTTTTACAAAACAGCTGATTTGGCATAGTAGTATGTTTCTCTGACTGTTTTGCACAGGGTCCGCAGGGTTAAAGATATGGCAGTGAAATGTATGGTGGTAACAGCATTTTATTCTAGCAACTTTCCAACATTATACAAGCAATGTTTAAAATGTGTCCCTGGTTGTCGTCCCCCCAATAAATTTCGGCTCTTTCTAGATTTCTTGTGCTGCAAAGTTTAAAGATACAACTGCGTGTCGAGTAGATTTTACAAAGAGCTGAGAGCTGCAGGGGAGCAAAACTTTAGTGCTGCTTACTCTGAGTCTGCTTGCATTAATAGCACAACAGGTAGTGTACTTGATTTTGATGCAGAAAGCTGTGGGTTCTACTCCCACAGTAGAGAGATGCATTGCTGATACTGTAATGTGTTGTAAAGTGGGTGGATGCTGCAGTCCTTTTTGGCAAAGATACCTAGAGTAGTAATTATGAACCTGTTATCAGTTTGCCATACAGTCCCTATTGCGATATTACTAGCTTATGTTTTCTTTAATGCATGCAACATAGGCAATTTATTCCTCAAGGGCAACAGGCACTTTATTTGTAGATGAATAAACAGTGACATATAAAGTTGGTTGCTAGCAGCAACCTCTTCATTGTTACAGATTTCTTTAATGTGGAATTATTTAGATGACTTTTACTACTTCAGAAATTGTGCATATTTACTGATACTGGTGGACTGTAGAAGGCTGAGTAGACTTTTATGATGGAAATGTTCTGAATTGGGTAGTTTTGTCATTGGTGCATGCATTTTGTTTCATTGTTTACTGGAAAAATGTTCAAAACAATAAATTTAAAATGCTGTCTAACAACTGTACTGTATTGTACAAGGAATATAATTTAGTAGAATCAGAAAGGTGCATAAAAGAGCACATGTATGTTTCATATGCAAGGGGCCTATGATTTGAAAACAGCCCAAAGTTAATCTTTATCTGCCACTGGCAAAATGTATTTTCTTTGAATGTGGGTTTCAATGCTGTTTCATTCAATGTGCGTTTCAAGGGCAGAGAAGTTTTTAATGCTAAGCCTGTTTTCATTGTGAGACTGCGTTGCTTTGTTTAGCAGATGTCTTAGTGTTTGTGCTATAAAATGCAAAATAAAACTTTCAAATGAAATCCAGATCATCATAGAAGTAAAGCAGTATGCACATTAGTGTTTATGGTAAATGGAGTGAAATAGCCAAGTAATGGATCATTGGAATGGCTGCAGGGGGGAGGGCTCCATTCGACCATGATTTTGTGAGGGGGAAGGGTGGCAAACTCAAAGACAGCCCCAGCTGAACTATACCTCCCAACTGTTGAGATTTTCACAGAATGAATAGATTTTTGCTTCTTATTTTTGGTTTGTTCCTCATAATATTTGTGGTTTTCCAGAAAATCATTTAGGAATTAAGTCACTAAATAATGACACTGAGTTTCAGACTTCATAACCTTCAGAAAAATGCATGCTGAAGTAAGACCTGTTCTATCAACTGTCTCAGTTTATACAAGAGCAATTTTTAGTAATGTTTATGTTCCCCCAATATATTTGGCCTTGTCCAGATTTATTGCATTAACAGGTTGAGAGGTACATGCAAATAAATTGCTTTATAGAATTAGGCATAGCCAAACCTCTCAACTGTCCACGAATTTGGCTCAAAATGTTGCTCTTCCCCTAATAATCCCTCCACAAAATAGCAGTTTTGGAAGAAAACATGGAGGGTTTACAATTAATAAATAACTGTAATAATCAGAGTTATATATTACTTTTATTTCAGAAATGCATGTAGATTCTTTTATTTTGTCAGCTGCTCAAGTTAGCAGTACTATTATTAAAAAAGTGTCGCTTCTTTGACAAGTTCCCAGCTGTATTGTGTGGCTATTTTATATTTTTGCATCACATTTTTGGTCCATTTTTCATAAAATTGTTTTTTTTGGCAAATTATTGGTAAATCATTAAAGACTGAAGTTAGAAAATAATGAGAGACATTTGAGTTTCAGATTTCATATCCTTCAAAAAATTCATACTAATGCAAGACCTACTATTCTATTATCTTTCTAAGTTTATAAGAGCAATATTTAAAAATTGTCCTTATTTTTGGGCCTTTGTCCCACTTCTATGTATGGCTTTGCTCTGAGGGTGAGGTATGACAAATGTGTCAGGGCCATCAGTCAGCCAGAGACATTTCAAATTGCGACATACTTGTTGCACCCCACTCCCCCATGTAGTGACTCTGGATGTGTCCAAGCAGGGCAAGGAGCAGTTGTGCAGTGTAAATGTGCAGGGTATCCCCCCATCCAAGGTAGACACAAGTACTACAGTGGCTTTTCATCTGTTCTTGATTTTGCAGAATGGTCTGGTTTCTGTCATATTTTTGTACTGTTGATTTATGCTTATTACTCAAGTGCCTGTTGCTCTGTGTTTTAAGTAACAATGCTTTAATGACTATCAGGTAAGCTTGTCTGAGATCATAACATGCAAGTAAGCTTTAATAAGCATACTGTTAAAGAATTGCCAACATTGAAGCCTTTTCTGTTGTTGCCATGCAGAGAATACATAACCAAATAATGTATAAGCGTTGGGTATTGAAATGCATATGACAGTATTTGTAATAAAGGACAGGATTACATTATTTTAAGAAGCTCATTACACTTGTTGGTGACTTTCAGTGATCTCTGAGGGCTTTACCCGTAAACTAAACAGAATGCCATTCATGTGTGCTCCATAACCTGTACAGTAATCCTTTAAGCAATGTATCTTGAGCTTGTTTGCTTTTCATTTTTTACTCTGATCATGTCTTCCCCATGAAACAAGTAGATAGTTGTCAGGCAGGTCTTTTTTAGATAAGAAACATTTTTACAAGTGGGGGTATCACAGAGATTGCTACTTTCAGCATGTTACTTGGTACTTTAATAAAGCTGAATATAAATTATAATGCAGTGCAAGGAGAAGTGGTTTGAGTTGAGTGCTGCATGTTTTTCTTATACTTGATTTTGACTGGCATTCCAGTAATGTATTTAAAAAGTAATTTATTTTTTTCATGCCTCACAACCTTTATGGTTCCATCTAGATATTAAGTAAGCTGTCAAGCAGCCAATGCATTGAAATATTTTTATTCTTTTACACTTCATTTGTCGTGATTGGACTCTCATAATGAGGGTTTGGCACCCAGGGCAACATATTTAATTAAAGTTTAGTTTTTTGTGGTTTTGAGCATAGCTCCTCCCCTTTCTAGTTGTCCGCACCCCTTCCCATTGACCCCACCCATTCAGCTATCTCCTGCAGCCCCCCTTTGATTTGAAGTCACCAGCCGCCACTGTTTATGATGTGTGTATGATTATGATTCTCCACACATTGGAAGCAGAGCACAGATTCACAACACCATAAAAAAATAAGAAAAGCAGAATATATGCAGGCTATTCAAGCTGCAGAGTTACTCCCTAGTGCATTATCTGATTATGCTAGTATCTTCTAGAACTTAAATCCATATTGTGTCCAGGCAGGACCCATTAGGCAACAGAGAATGGACTTCTTGATTTTGCATGACATTCACTGTACTTCATTTCACACACCAAGAAGTAATGATATATCTCACCTTAAGCCGAAGGAGCTCCATGCCTGGATTTACATTGTGGGAATGGCTCAAATTAGAACTGAAGTCATCTGCTTTGTTCTAAGGCCATATGTCTATAATTACATAATTCAATGAGTCATTTAGAAACTGAAGCAGACACACTTTTGCATAAATGTCAGTTCAGTCATACCTTATAAAGAGGTAAATGTCATATTAGCATGAGTACAAAAAGGTATAGCTGACATATATCTCAAACATGCAGCTCTTCAAGCACAGAAACCGTAGTTTTGACCTGGGTAATTTGTAGTGCACGAACAATGGCACGCCAAATCCCATGTAGTAAGTATAGATACACCAAAAAGAGATTAGTTAGGATGCCAAAACAAATTGATAAGGAGTCTGAGAGGCACTAATCTCAAATGTATATGGAGGCAACCCCTACTAATTTTACCTGCCAAAGCAATATCATATTTCCTGCAAAATGTGTGATTAATCAAAATAAATCCAAAGACGTCCACAGCTGTCAGCAATCACCACATAACATAACTTTCACAGTGGTTATAATAAATATAAATGGAATTGCAGGTAGTAGGGCTTCTGGCCCAGGCAAGCGTACAATTAACTTTTAAAAGTTCTATAGAATGACCTAGACAAACCATTTGTTATAATCTTTCCGGGAAAATCTAGAGCACTAATGCTTCCTTAGTGTTTTCACAGAACCCTGTTCATGGCATTCCAGTACTGACATTCATGTTAAGCTATTTGTAGGAAGTGTTAGGTCTGAGGTCTATTAAATCTAAGCAGAGCTATGGCCAGTACACTTAAGCACACTTCACCTTATTTAAGCCCCTAATAGAGTTCCTTTTCATCACTAAAACTCCTAAAAGCTTCCCTTTTAAATGGTGTCAATCACTACATAAATATCTAGGTATAAGGCCTCAGTCTGCTGCAAACATTATGATCAATATGAAATGGAAAGTTCTGTGGCAGGAGTTACTTATATTAGTTCATATTAGATAAAATGGCTGCAAGGGGATAATGCTGTAAACCTGATATTTCTTCTAAAAGTCTTCTATGCCAGAAAGCATGCCCCAGTACAAATACCACTGTTTAGCTAATGAAAACTCATGAGTTGATCAGACAGTTTACCTGGAATGGAAAAATATACATGATTGCACACAAATTATTACATCTTCTCTCCAAATATAGAGTTGTGAGTATTTTTCCCTCAGATGGTTTAAATTGAATTTGCCCATACATATCAAATATTGGCACTGAGTAATTAACATTCCCTATGCATTTATCCTGTTAAGAAAACCACTTGTGGACAGAACATATCACTATGGTGGCCATCCAGGTGGACTGATACATTCATGTTATCACAATTAAGCAAGACTGTGGGAATACCAACCCTTTTACCTGTTTTGAATATCTCCAGAAGCAGTTTAACATATCAGTGAAATACAAATGGGAATGGTTTCATTTAAGGCATGCTGTAGTAACCTCCCTTCTTAAAACACTTAAGTAGTATCTATTCCCTAATACAAACTTTCTCCTTCACAGTGATATACTTATGAATGAGAATCCAGGATATAAAAGTCATTCAGGTTTTATTACCTACTGATGAAGTCAGACATTACAATAGCCAAAATGACTTGCAGAGCAGAGCAGAATAGCAAAGACATCCACTTAGTGTCACTAAGTAGGAGACTCATTTTAGAATGCTGAGGCATACATTTAAGCTATTAGAACACCAGTTTAATTTATTTAAGATGGATACTAGATCCCATGCAGTGCAAGATATATGCCCATACTGTTTAATCAGAATGTATATGCTGTGTAACCCATGTAACTAATCTATTTTGCAAGCTTTTGGAATGCCCCTATGTAAAACAAACAAAGTGGTAGGCTTCAGTGGATAAATGTCCTATAGCACCAACAAAATTCCAGAGGCAGAAAAACAAACAAAAGGTATATAAGACGAAACATGGCAGATAAACCATGTAAAAAACACTTTATTGGTAAGCGATTTCACACCAACTCAAAGGTGCTTCATCAGACCTTTTTAAAAACCACAGTGTTCCATTTAAATAACCGCACATAATCAATTACATCATCATATTGTCTAATAAGCATAAAGACATCATGCATAAATTAGTTAATTGTGTGCAGATGCACATAATGACACAAGTATATCCCAACTTAAGCTATACTAAAAAGTAAATAAAATACAAATGAAAATAAAAATATATGTATAAAGAACAATAATATAAAAAATAATATATAAAAAACTTAACTCTATCTAAGTGGCCATGCCTGTAAATAAGGCTTAAGGGGAACATCTGCATTCAGTCCAGGGGACCTTTCTGCATGTAGCCTTATAATCCATCTTGTCTCACACTGTTGCCATACATTTTTAAAATTTCCTAAGCATGGACTCCTGCTTAGGGTTTCAATAACCATGAAATGAAAAACATGTTCATCTCCCTTTTCAATAATGTGTTTCGCTAAAGCACTTCTTTCACAATCCTTATACCTGATGGCATTCAAATGTTCCCTTATATGCTCACACAGTGAGAGAATGGTCTTGCCAACATAAAAGGTGATGCAATTATTGCATACAGCAAGATAGACCACATATAGAGTATTATAATTAGCAGAAATATTAAATTTAAATGACTCCTTGGTAACTGGATGACAAAAATCAGACCTACTCAATATTGCATGACAGTAATTACATTTATCACAAGGTAAAGCCCCATCCTTATACTGAATTCCATTCCTATTACCATAACACAATAGCCTTTTTGAGTTCTTCTTATTCTTATACTGAAACCTAGGTCTCTCTCCAAAAACACTTCTTATCTTGTCGTCTGAGAGAAGAAGAGACCAATTCTTATTAACTATCTGTTTGACACTTTTGATATCAGTTGAATATTGTGCACTTGTAGAAACTGATGGATTTTGATGTCCATGAGTAGCAGGTTCTACACAATCATGCGTAATAGGAGCAGAAAAATAAGGTTTAGCTTTAGTATTCCTCAGCATTTTAACATGCTCCACTATATTATCAATCTCTGTAGGTTTGTATTCATGCTTCATCAAATCTGAATAGAACTTGTCCAAATCATTATTAAATCTAACATCAATGTCATTTAATCTGGAGATGTGCATTGATTGTCCCTTTATAATATTCTTATAGATGTGGGGAGGATGCATATTATGTCTATACAGAAAATTATTTATTTTACATTCTTTAGTATGCAATCCTGTACTAAAGGACTGATCCTTGCTCTTATATGCCATCACATCCAAGAAATCTATGGCAATATCAGAAAACTTATAAGTGAAAGTTAAGTAATCAGTACTCATCTGTAAAAAAATCTATAAAATCATTTAGAACATTTAAATCCATAGAAAAAGCACATAATTAACAAACCTACTATAAAAACAAACAAAACAACTAGACTCATGGTGTGTTAGTGTTTTACTTTCTTCCCATTCTGCCAACACAACATTGGCATAGCTATTGGCACATGGTGTGCCCATACCTATGCCTCTATTCTGAATGTAATATGTAGAATCAAACAGGACTACATATTTATCAAGAATCATTTCTAACAGCATACATATAAGATCAAATTTTCTATCATCATATGAACTGTGTGCACTCAAATAAGTCTTAACAGCATGGAACCCTTGATCATGAGGTATAATGGTAAATAATGAATTAACATCCCTAAGAAACTAAAAAGCATTCTGTGTGTTCTGCAGTATTTAAGCTGACACATTCATATAAATCATGCAGAAACTACTTTGTAACTTTTAGAACATTTCTAGAATATTGTAGGACTGGTCTCAAATTCTTCTCTACAAATATGGACAATAGCTACGTGAGCCATCCCTGTCCGGAGACTATGGGTCTCATGGGGGCTTACATGCATCCTTATGCAACTTAGGTGAACCATTTAAACTAGGAACTGTTGGATGTCTGACTAGAAAATCGTTAAACAAATCACTGGTGATGATATTACTAATCAAACAGTCACACAGTGTATTGTGAACTGAGTCACATATTCTGCCAATATCTTTAAGGTTAATTACACTATACACCTGAATGTCATTTAGCATTTCCTTCAATACATCTAAATATAGTGTTTAGCAAGCACAACAATGACATCCCCTTGTCCACAGGATGTATAGAAATGTTCACATTCTGCTGAAGAGCATGTAATGCTATATGTTCATTTTTATTTAAATTGTAAGGATTAGTAAATTAACTACCTCTTCTATTTAAATTCAAAGCTTCAAAGATCTGCTGTTTGCACATATTGTAAAAAGTTTTTACTACAGGACAGAGCGCTGGAGACCATACACTAGGTTTTTTTTAAAATTAAATGCATTCCCTGTTTTATTAGAAAACATATTTTTTAACATAATACTACGAGCAAACATTCATAAGTCAATAACTGTGGAGGCATAATCAGCTTGCGAGGTCAAAATAAAAGAAAAACATCTTGCAAGCACATTAAGCTCATCACTAGATAAAACATAAGAAGATAAATTAAACATTACTATTTCTGATGTGGTGCATACTACGTCTATACAGAAAACCTATAGACCTACAGAGCTTGACAATATAGTGGAGCATGTTAAAATGCTGAGGAATACTAAAGCTAAACCTTATTTTTCTGCACTGTTAAGAACCTGCTACTCATGAACGTCAAAATCCATCAGTTTTTATGAGTGCACAATATTCAACTGATATCAAAACCGTCAAACAGATAGTTAATAAGAATTGGTTTCTTCCTCTCTCAGACGACAAGATAAAAAACTGTTTTTGGAAAGAGACCTAGGTTTCAGTTTAAGACTAAGAAGAACTTAAAAAGGCTATTGTGTTATGGTAATAGGAATGGAATTCAGTATAACGATGGGGCTTTACCTTGTGATAAATGTAATTACTGTCATGCAATATTGAGTAGTTCTGATTTTTGTCATCCAGTTATCAAGGAGTCATTTAAATTTAATATTTCTGCTAATTGTAATACTCTATATGTGGTCTATCTTGCTGTATGCAATAATTGCACTTCCTTTTATGTTGGCAAGACTATTCGCTCACTGCATGAGCATATAAGGGAATATTTGAATGCCATCAGGAATAAGTATTGTGAAAGAAGTGCTTTAGAGAAACACATTATTGAAAAGGGAGATGAACATGTTTTTAGTTTCATGGTTACTGAAACCGTAAGCAGGAGTCCACGCTTGGGAGATTTTAATAATTTATTGGAACAGTGTGAGACAAGATGGATTATAAGATTACATGCAGACAGGTCCCCAGGACTGGATGCAAACATTCCCCATAAGCCTTATTTACAGACACGGCCACTTAGATAGATTAAAATTTTTGATATATTATTTTTATATTATTGTTCTTTACACATATATTTATATTTTCATTTGTATTTTATTTACTTTTTAGTATATCTTAAGTTGTGATATACTTGTATCATTATGTTCATTTGCACACAATTAACTTATTTATTCATGATGTCTTTATGCTTATTGGATAATCTGATGATGTAATTGGTGATGTGTGGTTATTTAAATAAAATACTGTGGTTTTTAAAATGGGCTGATGAAACACCTTTCATTTGGTGTGAAAGCACTTACCAATAACATATTTTTACATGGTTTATCTGCTGCGTTTTGTCCTATATACATTTTGCTTGTTTTAATGCCCCTATGTAGCATCTTTGCGGATTATAATGAAAAAGGTTGCTATAGATTTACTTGCTATAGGTTTATCAAGACATCTGGAGGTATGAATCATACTGGATTACAAATTACACAGGCTACATGGATTCCTATATATGGCTGTGTCAGGTTTCTGTTGTAACATCTCTTCATTGTGAAGGAATGGAAAACCATCTAACCTTTTTTACAAGGATATCTGAAAGCATGCTTTAAAATGTGGTAATGTAAACTTCACAGTCCACAGTTTTAGCAAGTTGTAATGGAGACATTAAGGAGCTATATGTTTTCATTATAAAGTACTAGTATGTGGAATGAAACCTAATGAATCTTAGAACAGAATTATATTGAAAGGCACACCCTGCACAATGAGATTTAATTGATGCTATATATCTTAATTTGCACTGATAGCTTAATTAACCTTGATCACTAAAAACATCCACATTGACAATGTAAGCTCCTTTAAATATTTTTGATCTGTCCCTCCTTCATCTTAGAAATATTCACAAAAAGATGAACTCCCTTCTGTTCTGGGCCATTAACATATCCCCCTTTCTCTCAAGACCAACAAGGAATGTCATCAATTTGAGTATATTCTCCCAGTTATTGCAGCAGCCTCCAAAAGAAATACTTCAACAATTCATACCTTATCAAATTCCAGCTGCCACTTAAACAACGTCAACTGGCTTCCTGTCCAGCAATGAGCCAGCCCACTCCTTAGCTCCAAACTTTAAAACTATTAGGGAAGACACTTTCCATCCCAGCCTCTGAGTTAGTCAAGTATGGCCCTACTTAAATTCTTGGAAGTCACAACCACTCCAGCCTT